>NW_017308737.1:38396-42295 GCF_000935625.1 Nanorana parkeri | reverse complement strand
AAGTGGGGGGGAAAGGAGGAAGGGAGAGGGGGGAGAGGGGAAAGGGAAGGGGGAGGGGAGGAAAGGGAAGAGGGAGAGGGAAGGGGGAAGGAGGGCCAGTCCAAGACAGGGTACCAATGTCCTCCCCTAGTGTCTAGAAGTAGTCAGCCCTGGAGATCCAGTCCCAGTCTAGCAGGCTCGTAGCTTCAGGGCCTGGTAGGGAAAAGAAACATCGTATGGAACCGGTAGCCTCCAGTCTTGGGGCGATCTTCCGTGAGTCAACAAGGGGGGATCAAAAGTAGCCACCAGACAGGGTCTCTGAAAAAGAATCGGTGTACCACCTCACTTGCCCGCCTGTTCAGGGTGGCGGAGTAGGTGTGGTGTTGGCCTCCTGGCGCCTGCGTCGCCGTTTCTTCTGGGACATAGCTGGGAGCCACGAAGATTCTGTAGGCACAGAGGCCCAATCCGGTAAAGCCGGGTCAGGCCATCCCTCTAGGGTCACCGGGGGAAGTTGTAGGGCCCGAAGGATTCCCGGGAGGTCACTCGGAGTGCGGAAAATGTGGGACTTGCCATTCTTACGGGCCACCAGATGGAAAGGGTAGCCCCAGCGGTAGGGAATGTCACGTTCTTGTAGCATTAGCGTCAGCGGCTGGAGGGCCCTGCGTCTCGACAGCGTATTGCGGGACAAGTCAGGGAAGAGCGTGATCTGAGCCCCATCAAAGTCCAGCGGCCCATGTTCGCGGGCCTTAATCAGAATGGCCTCTTTTTGCTGAAAAAAGTGCCCTCTGCACAAAACGTCTCTGGGCTGTTGTTGGGAGGGGTTACGAAATCCTGGCACCCTATGCACTCGATCCAATTCAATAGAGTGGGTGGGGGGGTTGCCCAGTATCATATTGAGGACCCACAACACCATAGCTTTAAGGTCCGACTGGCCTGTGGCCTCAGGAATGCCTCGCAGCCTTATGTTATTGCGGCGATGTCGATCTTCCTGGTCATCCATCTGCAGGCTCAGATGCTGAAGGAGGAGATGTTGTTTGCTCACCTTGTCTTGCAGCTGGTGGACAGAGTGGGAGACAGCCGCACCCTGTGTCTCGGCAGCTTCCAGCCGTTGGCCAAATCCAGCTAGGCCCTCCCTGAGCTCCACCACATCGCGGCTGTGTGAGGCCTCCAGGCGGGAGAACAGGCCCTCCAGTTCAGTTTTTGTGGGCAGGAGCGCGAAATAGCGCTGGAACATCACCTCACCTCTGAGCAAAGCTCCGTCTTTCTCCGGCACAGAGGAATCCGAGTCCCCCTGATAGGTAGGCTGGTGCGGCGAGGATGCCTCTGAGCCCGCCACGTTTCCCGCACCGCGGTCTGACGGGGACTGGGTCGCGAGTAGGCCCAAGGTCTTGAAAAAGGACCCGATCTTCGGCCCGACAGCGGAGGTAGATGGCCTGGCAGTCTGCCGACCACCCTTCTTGCCCGACCTGCCCATGGCTGTGTTGTACGGAGCGGGATGGAGGGTTCCGTGCGGTCGTTCCTGGTTGCACAGCCGGAGCTCTCTCTACACACGTCCGTCCACGGCCATGCATAAGCCACGCCCCCATATATCTTTTTTAAATGCTCTAGGTGAAATTCTGAGTTTTACCTTGACTTGCTTTCTAGGGCCGGCACTGGGTTTCCAAGATTCCTATTTTAAAATATGCTCTGGAAAAGGGTTAGTTGAATGCTGTTGTGGAAAGTGAGTCATCAGCACACTGATATCTTCATTAACAAAATGACAGGGGACATATTGGTTAAGTTTGCAATGAGACATCTGCATTGAGGTGGATGCAACTGCACACACGTTTAAAGAAATGGAAATTAACTGGATTAAAACCAATTAGAACCAATCGAAAAATGTTAGAAAAATGTTAAAGACCAAATGCAGCCAGATTTTTTTTCAGCTGGGGAAAGATATAGCCTCTGTAGGGTTTATATTGCTGCCTGTATTCCCATGTCCTTCACTGGTTGTCTCAATGAGACCCCTGTGACAAATAAACAAGGAAATATGAGGAAATTCCCCAGTGGAGAAGCAAACTGCAGATTGCAATTAAAGCCTGACAGAGAATCTAAACCCTCCCCACTCTATGCAAAACTACAAAAAAAGGTTTGTCTGGATTTGGGCTATAAAAGTAACATTCTGTGCTGGCAAAATCTTGTTATTAGGGATGCACCAATACCGGTATTTTGGTATCAAGTACGAGTGCCAATATTTTTTTCGGTATTCCCATTCAGGAAGCCAGGTGGCGTAAAAAGACTCGCCACCCGGCTTCCCAATTAATAGGGAAGCTGTCCCCATGCTTCTCATCACCAAGTGACGAGAAGGCATGGAGCCGGCTTTCTGGCCAATTAGGAAGCTGGGCGCTGTGTCATGAAATGACGCGGCACAAGTCTTCCGGTTTCCTGGCCAATCAGAAAGATGGGCACCGAGTCATTACACGGTGCCTGGCTTCCCGATTGGCCAGCTTCTGACCAATCAGGAAGCCGGGCAGTGTGTCATTACACACTGCCTGGCTTCCTGATAATGGAAGTATCAGGCAAAGGCATCGGAGCATTTGGGTGGTTACGAGTACTCGCCCAAATACTCGGCATCGGCACCAATACCAATAATAGTATTTGTTATAATGACAAGAGTCTGCAGAGAGAAAAAGAAACGTCACGGCACAGAGGAATCAGTTATACAGTGTATGTAGCTGGACTCACTTGACTTATGAATCAGGTCACTGATTTTTGCTTCAGGCAGAGGAACGTCACAAGATTTCTGCTTATACAAACAAAGCTAAAAATTAGTACTGGGAAGAATGCAGTATAAACTATGGTAATAAGGAGGAATATATATGAGCAGCTGCTTACAGCTACTGTTGCAGAACTTTGGCAGATACTTTGAGCTAAACTTAAAAAACACTGAATCCTATAGGAATAAAAAACATAATTTTTGTGGCAACCACTAATGAAATCTAATTAAAACGTATTATAGAGTCTGGTCCTGTTGCTGCAAGTTTGATCTCAACTGTTTGTAGTGCTGCCACTGTGTACCTGTGACACATAGGGATCTTCAAACCCATGAATTTATAGTGGGCCATTGGTTGGCCATGGTTGGTGACAGTACAACATGATAATTGGGGCAAAGTGCAGGAAGATGCTGAATAACCAGTTATGTGGGGATCTATCTGCAGGAGAGGTAAGTGATTTATCAATTTGTTTTTTTTTTAGCCAGTTGAATCTTTTTAGGAAATTTTAGGTGCATAGACACAGTAAACTGGTTTCAAAATAACAGCCCTAAACACACACCTCTTCAGTAGCACCTATAGCTATGGGTTTTCTATATAGGTAAATCTTTACCTGCACAGTAGTGTTGCATTTTGCAGACTATGTGGTATAGTACTGCCTAAAGTTGACCTGTCCCTTTAGCCACTATAACTGGACTGGACACTGGATTTGTTTAACTTTTTGTATGCACTTGAGTTGGGTTTTAGCCACACTATATTTACATTGCCAGTGCTTCCCTGCTGGCCTAATCTACAAAGCACATTTTTTAATTACCTACAGTTTTAAAAGTGGGGTAAGAGTTTTGCAACAGTCTCTCTCCTGGGATCTATAAGTGCAATTTATGAAAAGTGAATCCAAACTACTGTATACAGGAGTTCAGGTAAGCTCCATCACATTGCAATTATTGTAACAACTGATATCTGAGCTGTTCCTTTTGCTATAAAAGTACAGTACAATATTCCTGGTTCACACATGGAGTGCAGCACATGTATGTGAATGAGCTCTTAGCTACCAGGAAAGTCAGATGGACAAGATGATTTTTAGAATGAAAACAACCATTCAGCAATGTAGGCTCTGCAAGATACAGTAGTTTGAATGCAGTTTTTTTTTTGGGGGGGGGGGGGGACTTT
>NW_017308737.1:37803-38381 GCF_000935625.1 Nanorana parkeri | reverse complement strand
TATTAATTGCCAGCTCAATGCAAAGAAACAGACATTGTTAGTGTGTAAAAAGGAAACAATACTTGACCCAACTGAACACCCAGGACTTGTTAATAGACACTTATTTTCCAGATGTTACAATAAAATATGACACACTGCAACAACTTCCAAAAAACTTGATTGTTGTCATCAGGGTATCATAAGTTATAAGAGAAGCCTCATGAATCTTGATTGGAATTATTCATCATAATGTTGGTTGACAGATGTGCTTCAAGTTAAATTGGATGCAGCAATTCTCAATTACCTTTCCAAAAGCTAGACGATTTGATTTGTGACAGGCTTGTAGCTATCCATGCATGTCCTATAATAAATAAAGGAGCCTCACTGTTTCCTAGTTGGCTGCAATTACTACTCAAAATTATGGCTGCAAAAATGTAAGTAGCTTAAAAAGTTACATCATTGTGCTAAAAAATTAAAAGAAAAACCCCAGCAATCAGACAAATCTACTGTAACAATAAACCTGCTAAAAGTCTGACCCAATTATGTGCTAAAGGGGGCACAGCATTGAAAAAATAATAATAATAATATATATATATATA
>NW_017308737.1:0-36764 GCF_000935625.1 Nanorana parkeri | reverse complement strand
GGGGGGGGGGGTAACTTGAGTGTGTCTATTAATTGCCAGCTCAATGCAAAGAAACAGACATTGTTAGTGTGTAAAAAGGAAACAATACTTGACCCAACTGAACACCCAGGACTTGTTAATAGACACTTATTTTCCAGATGTTACAATAAAATATGACACACTGCAACAACTTCCAAAAAACTTGATTGTTGTCATCAGGGTATCATAAGTTATAAGAGAAGCCTCATGAATCTTGATTGGAATTATTCATCATAATGTTGGTTGACAGATGTGCTTCAAGTTAAATTGGATGCAGCAATTCTCAATTACCTTTCCAAAAGCTAGACGATTTGATTTGTGACAGGCTTGTAGCTATCCATGCATGTCCTATAATAAATAAAGGAGCCTCACTGTTTCCTAGTTGGCTGCAATTACTACTCAAAATTATGGCTGCAAAAATGTAAGTAGCTTAAAAAGTTACATCATTGTGCTAAAAAATTAAAAGAAAAACCCCAGCAATCAGACAAATCTACTGTAACAATAAACCTGCTCATAAACAGTTTGTTCCTGGTTCAATGAATCATTGAATAAACCTGGACAAATTAAGCTAGTTTCCAACTTCTGTTTGTAAGCAAAGCAGCTGGGCATTGTGGGTGACGTCATTAACTGAAATATTATAATGAAAATATTTAGTGAATGAGATCGCCGATGATCTGTGTCTGGCTTGTTTACAAACAGCAGGTGTCTGGGGATCTGAAACAGTATTTGTGAAGGGAGTAGCTTAATTTTGCAATGGGTCATCATGGAAGCAAGGCAACATTGTCAGGAAGTGGGTCATTTTATTCAAGAGGATCTTCATCGTTGGTTCATGTGATTTCTAGATTTACAATGTTGAACATTATTTACAATTGTTTTTTCAAATAAAGACCCCTTGTTATAAAGGGGCTTCCAGATTCGGATTAGTTCACCCCTGCAAACCACCACATACTCTTTGAAACCAGATGAGGGGATGAGGACCTTGTCCCTTCAACATGGTGACATGATGCTTTGCATGGGGGGAAATTTGCTGCTTCCCTCATTAAGACCACCTTCTTAATGTGGAAGGCATGTGGGATGGTATTTTCATAGTTGTAAGGCGATTGCATTGGTGAGTCACCATTGTCATCACTTTACCTGCTAGTAAATAAAAGTAATTCACCAACACACACTTGAAGGTTTTTTTTTAAGTATTGATATGTTTATTCAATACCCAATGTCACATACATTGTGATCCATCATCAGAGCGACAGTGACATTCACTGTTGTTCTGATGAAGGATACCAGTGCGGACCCGAAACGTTAGCACCGTATGACAGTATGTGAAATTGGGTATTGAATAAACATATCAATACTTAAAGGAGAACTATGGGGTTAAGGCTTTTCCTCATAGTTCTCCTTAGGGTAACGGGAGGACACAAACTAGCGTCCTCCCGTCACCCTAGGTATAGCTCGCGGTATACTGAGACTCCCTAATGTTTGTAGCCACCAATCACTCCCTGTTCAAGTCATCTTCTCTACAAAAGAAATAGGTATTAACTTTATGAATTGCACTTTGAGGGGAAGAAACAAAATCCAGCCACTTCTTATAAGGTTTTCACCTTATTGATAAGTCTCCTGGACAAACTGTGTCTCATCTCATTTTGCCTCGCAGTAGACACAAATGTTAAAGTTGATAACATTAGTAGATAGGCAAACAGTCTCCATTTCATTTTAAAAGAGTAAATGGGTACAATTAAAAAATAATATTTACTATTTGAAATGCATTGAAGACGGTTTTCCTAGTGTTTAACATTTTTGTTTGCTGGAATACTGTAGAGAGAAGCGCTAATATGCTAACATTTTATTGGAGAACTTGTGAGCACAATGTATACTTATAAGAAAGGTTGTTTTGACTTTATTGCATTAGAGGAGGGGTTTTTTGTTTCTCGATATAATAAGATTGGCACTAAAAGCCACTGAACAGAAACATAAAGCCAAGAACCAAGCCCAAACGACCTTCATGCAGTAAAAGAACGTATACACTTCAATAGATAATACAATGCACTCATAAACATGAGTGAAGCAGCTTATCACGAGCTTATGGAGAAGATCTAACAGCCCCTCATGGTCAATGGAAATGCTGCATGAAGAGGAAGCCATTGTATAGTGAACAATAACATCAGGCTGACCCAATGAATGTTTTGTACATGCTATAAAAACACACTGATAATGTAGGGATCAGGGGGAGTAGTCACTGCAATCTATCTGATATTCCTGGAAGTGTAAATTTTTCACCAAAATTGTCACCAAAATATTGCTGCATCACAAAGTCACATTGCTGCAGCTGGATTGGTTTCTGTGAGTATTCCTAATATAGACTCTGTCTTTAGTTTACAGAATAGCAGGAGATGATAAGGTCTCTTTAAGTCTGCAGTGGTTCTAAGCAGGCTTTGCAGTAAGTAGTGAGCATTTCAAAACATCCTGAGTGTGTATGAACTCATAATTCATCTGTTATTTTAGGGGCTAAGGGGAGGGCATTGGGGAGCTTGTGAAGCCTGTAACTAAGCTACCTATATTAATATGATTATGTTCCTGTAAATGACACCAGCTTGTAATTTCATACCTTCCTTTGACAAATGTATGTATTTAGTTACCACCAGTTAACTGTAACAAACTACCAACCCAGGCACTGCTGCAGCTCAAAGTCACACAAAAAGCCACAGCTCTGGTTTTCTGAAAATTAAAGTGCACATTTCTGAATATGTTTTATGTTCCACCCATAGTTAGGGTGTAACATGAAATATGGTCAGATAATAGACCCCCCCACCCCTCTCCCACCCCCCCCCCCCACACACCTACAGGGTTCTTCTGCCTGCAGGCTGCTGCTGGTGTTTGAATTTGGCATGTTTGGCTCCACCCAGGATCTGTGAATGAAGAAACTGCAAGTCCCATCATCCACCACAACAAGGAGACTTGTAGTTTTAATGAACTACAAATGCGGTGACTTTACCACACTTGTAGTTCATTTGTACTTCCTCCTGTCCCTGTTACTGTATGTCCCTACCTCGGTACGGAGATGAACGGGAAGGGCAGTCAGCAGGAGCCAGAGCATTGCACCTGAAATTTAGTTATTATGGTTGCAATGCTTTTTTATTTGCAGACTTTCATTTACTGTTTAGTTACTTTCCTGTTTGGCTAATAGTATACCTATATATATATTTTTTTTTTCTGTAATATACACTTAAACCCCAAAAATGTAATTAAACACAAAGGATATGTCAGTACTGTACCTTCATTTGTGTTCATGGTCAGGTATTAGCAAAGGATAAAGTTTTTTCTTTTTAAAGTTTTTTTCCTATTATGCCCTTAGTGTATATTGTTAATTTGTTATAATTACTAGTAATAACATGTTTCCTTTATTAATAAAAGTTGCCAATATAAACTCCTAATACTGCACTGCATTGCATTTATAAGGTATTAGGTCATAATGTTCTATACAGCATCTCCCTCTGAGTACATGTGGTTAAGTAATGAAGTCAGTGAAGAAAAAACAATGTAGTTAGAGAATGTTATTAAACCCTGTATCTTGTTTTATGATTGAGTACACAGAAAAAGGGATAGAACATTTGCTTTTTGTGCAGAACACTGAATTAATATAATTCTGGTTAGATGGTAACAGAAATAGGACAACTTATGAATTTCTATGAGTTCATAATAACAATTCTGGAGAATTTGCTGTCACCATATAAAGGTTAATAGGGACTGAGTGCAGTCAGAGCCATTAACTGAAGGAATCAGTACTCTCAACTGTCATTTCATATATTATTATTATTCACATAAAATACAGCTACAGCATCACAGGTATAGTACTTGATTGCTGTTAATTCTAGAGTACAAGTCAATTAAATTAACTGAAAGGAATTATTGTTTCAGCCTTGATCTCTTTTTTGTTTCAGTCTGTTAAAAAAATTAAAATAATTCATACTGTTCTGTGTGTCATAATACATCAACTCAAAATGAATGTTGCAGACAATTAAGAGTGCGGGAAGACTAATTAGATAATGCAGTCATCATGCAGCATGTTTGCCATGTAGTGACCGCACTTCATTAAAAATAAAAAAACACAATGTAATTATGTTAGTAAGCATTTCACTTTTTTTTTACACAATTATATAGATAGAAGAGGAAACTGGGGCATACATAGTTCTGGATATGTCTGAGTTGCTCTAGGCATTCCTGATTGTAGAAAAACATGCGTCTATTCAATGAAATTGAATGCTGCTAGGTTGGGATATAAAAGCTTTTGTGAGCACTCAAGTTCCTACACGATCTACCTAGTCTGAAAAGAAGCCCAAATGGCACTCTCATCTTTATAGTTTAATAAACCATAAGAAAAATACTTCTAAAGTCTACACCTGTGCATGACTATATTGATGAACAGAGTGGAAATTATCCCAGAAGTACAACTTTTATAGAGATATTTACCTTGGGTCACAGCAGATGAGCTCCATCTAGCATAGTAGGCCACAAAGCAATGTCCCAGTCCACTTACTTGGTTGTAGTTTCTAGACATAGACAGCTAAGGGATGGTACTTTAGGGTGTAAATGAAAATAACTTGGATGTTAATCACTTGGTAGGAACAACTTGGGAGGAAAGGTAAGAAATGTTTAGGATACCCAAAAGGCCCAGTTCCAACTCACTGACCTCTGACTCTTTAGGGACCAAGGTTCTAGTGGTATCTTGGTAGCAGTTACTTAAAGCAGGAGAACTGATAAGGTTCCCATGTTTAAATTACCTTCAAGCCAATCTCTCAAGACCTCTCTTTAAATTAAGTAAGGGAAGTGCACAGTTTTAGCTGATTGGAATGAATAATCCCCCAGCAGGTAAATACAGTATCTTGTGGCAGGAATCATAGGTGACTCCAGAGAGCTGTAACTGCATAGCCTGACATACAAAGCAATGACAGACTGAAAGCAGCCACAGATGTTTGGAGGTAATCACACATGGAGCGATAACAGCAAGTTAGAGAGAGATGATCACCCCTGGATACCAGCAGCCATGGACCAGGCCAAGGGGCACCATTTCAGACTTTGCATAAGGCAGCAAAAAGGCTAGGAAGACCCGTTCACAGGGCTAGGAAACCTTTCCCTATTCCACGTGACAGAGATTGACCAATCCGGAGGCAAATAAGAAAGTATTTCTTCCAGTCCGAAAGGCCAAATGGAGTGGTGCAGGAGCAAGGAACTGTTAATATATTCTGCTAGAGAGGAAATTAAAGTAGTATTAAATGCTTAAATGTTTTTTCAATAATGGATCCAGATCAAACAAATACACATTTTCTGAACAGCTCTAATTCTCTCCAATACAATTTTGTCCAATACAAGATACCAAGGGACAGAGCAATCTCCAGCAACTGGACATCTACTAACTTGGAGAATGAAGGGGGGAGGAAGGATGAGAGGGGAATGTCTTGCCTTGCTGTGCCTGTGTGATTGTGGAGACACAGGCAGCTTACTAGCACATTCAAGGGTGTATACATAGGACCCTGCAAAGGAAAGAAGCCACCCTAAAACATGATATCAGGGCCAGTGCTCAGGTGACCCACTGATTCTGCAGGAAACTCAAACTTTTAAACATCAAGGATCCATCCACTGTAAGTAATATAATCAGCATCCATTGTAAGTAATATAATCAGCATTTTTAATAGCCTAAAACCCTTTTGACTGTAATGTCAATTTTTTTGTTGCTCTGCATGGGCAAAGGAAAGGTACACTTAAAATGAAGACTGTTTACTATAAATATTAAACAAATCAAACACTATAACGCTTGATGTTTTTTTAAAAAAAAGAATGCAGAGGGAAAATTCATCCTTGATCTTAGGCTCTCAGATCCATTGCCTGCCTCTGTGTTGAGTGCATTAATTTGTGCTGAAACATGGCAGCCTGCAATATTCTATTCTTACTCCATTATTTAGCACAAGCCAGAAAACAACTGTCATGATGCAACATGCTAGAACAATGAAAGCTAGACATGTTGTTTATAAACCACTTACCTCCGTGAGATAATGATGTGTGTATGTGTCAACAGTGTCTAATATCTTTTTAACTAAAACATGAAACAAAAGAAGACATTTACTGTATAAAACACTGCTAACCCAATATAAACAATTTCCCATTTACAACAGAAAACATAGCAGAAATAATAAATGTTAACCCACAACATCCCCAGTCCTTAGGCTCATGTTGTTAAAAAAAACCCTGGGCAAATAAAATCTTAACCCTTTCAGTGGGTTTACCCCCGCACTGCAAAGGTTAAGTGCTCATTTTGATTAGGGAGATAAAATAATAGAGTTATACTCACCAGAACCTTAATCCTGGCTCGGGCCTGACTGATCCCTTCAGCCCGTCTCCTCATCTGTTTCAGCAATGGAATGTCCCTTTGTGTCCTCAGGTCCTAAACACTGTATAGGATGTGATTATTCACAGGACCTTAGACCGCTGGAGCAGAGGGGAGCAAGGATTAAGGCACTGGTCTGGGAGCCAGCCGGGATTGTGGTTCAGGTATAACTTAGGATTAGGTAATTTTAGCTCCCTAGATAAAATGAGCAATTGACCCTTGTAGTGAGGGGGTAGCCCTACTGCAAGGGTTAGGATTTTATTTGCCCAGAGTTGTTCCTTGAAGACTGGGGTGTTAAGCCCCCTTACTGGCCTTGACTGGGTTGGTGGGATAAAAGGGAGGGGGAGGAGGGGGGGTAGGAGGTGGGAGAGGGATGGAGGGGGGGAGGATCATTTCTTATATCATATTAAAGAACATAGCAATTCCGCATTTTAATCATTCTATTTGTGAGTAAACATTACAGTGTGTGGATTCAGTATCTCAGCCATTGGATAGGCAACCATATCCATTTCTCAATTTAATCAATGCAATCAATGCAGTTCCCCTTCCTAGATGATTTGAGTCCTCACTGCAAGATAAGAGGCAGTCGTTTTATAAGCGAGCCAACAAGCCCAGATTTTGGAGAGGCGGTCCTTTTGGTCTAATCCAGTAAGGGTGAGTTCTTCCATGCTATAAGTCTGTTCCACCCTATCTAGCCATTCCAATAAGGAGGGAGCAAAGCTATTTTTCCATTTGGCTGGTATTAAAGCTTTAGCAGCATTAAGTAAATGTGGTGTAATAGAACGGGTATAGCTGCCCACTGAGCCTTCAGAGCCATGCAACAACATTACCCAAGGGTCAAGTGGCACTGAGGTTCCCTGAATTCTGCACATTTCCGAGGTGACCTTCTGCCAATAGGGTCTTATTTTTGGACACTGCCACCATATGTGTGCATGTTAGGCCACCTCTCCGCTTTCCCGCCAACACAGTGGAGACACCGAAGGGTCGATCTGGTGCATTCTTTGCGGTGTGTAATACCAACCACTCAGTAACTTGTAATGGAGTTCCTGGATGTGTAAGGATCTGGACACCCCCCTGGAGGGAGCCAATATGCGGGATCTACGTGAGTCAGTCAACAGACTGTCCAACTCCCTCTCCCAGTGCATCAAATAAGGCGGGGGAAGTGTGGCATTCATGCACGATAATGCTGTGTAAAGGGAGGATATATATTTATCGGGTACGGAACCCGTAGGAAAAAGCAGTTCCAGCGGGTTTAGGTCCTCTATGGACCTCAGGGGCCTGGGGAGTTGTTGCACGAAATGTGCTAATTGACCATATCGCCAGGTATCCAGGGTCTAGGATTGTCATTCAGGGAGGACAGGGGCTTAAGCTTCACATCCTGTAAGACCTGATGAAGCAACAAGTCCACACCATATTGGGTCCAAGAGCGATATCTACCGTCCAATAGCCCTGGTGAAAAATATGTGTGGCCCAGTAAAGGCATTAGAGGGGAATTATAGGGCCAATGTTGACTGGAGTGCACAGTGTCCCAGATGTAGTGGTCGTTAAGGGATGGGCATCCCTGGACAGCTGTCTATATAGTTTCGGAATCCAGCAGACCCTATGTAGAGCTGGGCCTGTTCCATTTGTACCCATAATTTGGTCTCTCTGGCATAAGGCCAATCAATGAGTCTGGCCAAAGAGGCCGCTCTATAATACCTTCTAAAATCCGCTAGGGAGACTCCACCCAAAGACTTAGGTCTGGACAGGACTTTATAAGAGATCCTTGCTCTCCTGTTCCTCCAGATAAACCTTGAGACCAGTGAGCATAATATTGTAAAATAATAGGGTGTAACTCCCATGGGTAGCATTTGGAAGAGAAAGAGAAGTCTCTGCAACACGTTAATTTTGATGACACTTATTCATCCCATCCAAGAGTGGTACATGGGGGACCAGCGGTTCAAGTCTGCGCGAATGTTATTCAGTAGAGGCATATAATTATATTTGAACATGTCCGTTAAGTGGGGCATATAGTGGACTCTTAAACATTTTATTTTGTGTGATTGCCACTCAAAAGGGAAGTAGGATAGTAAGGCCCTAACTTCAACGGAGTGGACCATTAAATTGAGAATGGTGGATTTTGAAAGATTAATTTTGAAATTTGAGACTGAGTTGTAAGCTCTTAATGCAGATACTACATTTGGAAGGGAAATTTGGGGATTCCTAACTACAGGTCCTATTTATTGAGACATCAGGAGTCTCTAAGACCCCTAATGTCATCTACGGACCACCAAAGAAGCTGATGAAGCCGAGACCTGCTTCACCAGCTTCCCTCCGACTTCTGTAGCTGGAGAATGACAATTGAATGGAGATTTGATGTAATAAACATCACTTCCACATTCAAAACACCGGAGGGGAGATGATAGGGAGATCGTGTGTGGATCGCCCTACAATGTCCCTGCACACAGCCACCATGCTGGTTCCAGGCACAGGGAGCCCAGGATTGGTAGCGGCAGTGAGGGGCAGGAAACACAACATACAAGCAATCTCTACATCCGCCCGAACGTTTGTATGGAAACAGCCATTGCTGACTATTTCAAATTTTGACCGTTTCCTCCTGCGCATGCAAGGTGGTGAGAACATTGCTTTTTAAGAGTCCTTACCCTAACATTGGTTGGTGTGACAATAATGAGGTCCGATAAACCCCAAACTGAGTAAGGAACATGGGGAGTGGTACTGAATCCAGTGCCACCCTTTTTCTCCAAAATTTGCAAGTCTGCAACAAAACTATCACATATACATGTTGTATCTGTATGGCCAGGCAGAGAGCTGACATTTTAAATGTAACCCCCCCCCCCCCCACACACACACACACACTACATCACAGCTCAGTTCAAGGTACAAGAAGATTACAATGAATTCCAATAAATTTAATTAGCAGAAGGTTGTAAAATGTCTAGCAGTATTATAAATCCAGCTTAGCCAGCATCTACACAGATGTGAAGGAGCACAGTCTTATATGGCTAATTGGAGGCTGTAAAAATCATTAGCAGGATGTCTCTTACCCCAAGCCTGCCAAAAGCCATCCTATGATTCCCTTATCATAAAACCTCCTGCAGATCTATCAACAGTTTGTATTGTGGTCATAATTGACCATTGTAAAGTAATTTAGAGGACTACACATTTGGGTCTGGCTGTACTTGACCAGAAATAGCCCTTTTTATACAACTCAGCTCTCAAAATCTATTCATATTTCATATATCTTGACATATCTTAAAAAACAGCCATAACAAGATATAAATGTATAAGAAAGTAACTATGAATTAGGTACCAAACATACCTAGAACATAATGAATTGAAGGCTAATTGGCCACATTAAGTATCCTAAAAGATAAATATACAGAATGTTTATCATGCTCAGTCTCTATGAAATTGTGGTTTTGTTCTGTGCAATAATATTTTGGTTGTTGGACATGGGCATCTGAGAATATTTATACAAAACTGGCATTGTGGGAATGTCCACTGACCTATCATGAAACACTTCAACACCCCTCAGCACATTCCTCAGACCCTTTGAATATGTCATTTCTGTGAATGCTCTACACAGAAAAGATGGCTACATCAGCAGCTTGACAGCTTTTAATTTTCCATAAAGTATGAATACTGAGGCATTCTGAGTCAGGAGGCTGTACGGGGTCTCAAGAGGCTGTACTGTGCAGGGTCTCAGGGGGGCTTTGCTGGATCTCAGGAGGTTGTGCGGGGTCTCAGCAGGTCTGTGTGGGGGTCTTGCAGGCGGTGGGGTTCCCCAGGAAGGAGGAGATGTGCAGTCTGGCACAGTAAATATATGCCACATGGTTCACAGGAAGGCTGCCGAGGTCCCAAGCAAGTGTGGGACCTCAGGCAGGCACTTTAGTTTACATATTTAAAGTGACGGTGTCATTGTTTAGTATGGAGGCATTTCCATGAGTTTCAGTACTCGTGAATATGCCCAGTATTGGTGCATCCCTTGTCAGTTGCTCACCCTCTCCCTCCCTGCCCCCCAGTTTTGGCCCTGGGTGAGAGGATAAGTGACCCCAACAAGCCGGCGTAATGCAAGGAATCCTCTGGTCGATTCTGCACCCTATGCGGCAGTGCACTTTAGGTGGCTGCCTAGTTTGCCTAGCAGCAGCACCAGCCCTGCTTAAAGGTCAAAGTTGCTGTAACAGATACTTTGAATGGTGTGTGTTTCCGTTAAAATATTTGGTGGCAGCTACTGTGTGTATAAAGGGTTACTTGTGGATTTAACCAACCCAGTAATGATCACTCTCAGTTGGATGGTGCTTAGAGTGTTGTCCAGCAAGCTGGATGATATTTGAGCAGGGTGAGGCTGAGAATGCTATCGTCATTGACCTCTGAAGTGTTTTGGGCAGATTTGGATTAAACTGACAACAAACTAGGTAAAACAAGAAGGATTGGGCAAAGTAAAATATACAGTTACTGATTAGTCAAGGTACCTCTGTTTCAGACAGTGATGTTTACGGAGTTTTGCGTATATATTTCGCCTCTGTGATTGTACGTAGCCTAGGTGAAGCACTAAGATTTCTATGGTGTTTAGCCAAGGCTGTAAACAATAAAGTTGTATTGGGGATCTTTGGACTGTCTTTGAACATGTTCTGAATATTACTTTATATACCAAGTATTGATGTACAGTATTTTAGATGTCTGTTCTCAGAAGAGTTACATTTTGATTTGTGAATATTTTTTTTTCCAGGCTTCCTTGTCTCATGCTTCAAGATTGTTCCATGGACTTTTGCTGCTGTAAAAGTTCAGGATATTCTTTGGCTGTGAAAGCAAATAGTGTGAGTGTGGTTCTAAAATGAGATATCCTCTTGTCTAGGAGTGCCTGGGGCATCTTGACTCACCCTAATCTTTCTCCTCTGCAAGTCAATTGTACAGAGGACTGCAGGAAGCTAATACCACATCAAATTCAGGTAGAACTAAACTCTGACGGTAATGAGGTCATAGCACCTGAATATTAAATTGAACAATCCATCTGTACCATACTTTGCTAACACAATCTCAACATTCCAAGGCAAACAGATATCTGCTAATCTGGGCCTGTGATCTTTGTAGTCCTAAGTTAAGCACTTATTTCCTAAGTGAGTTACCAGGCATATCCTCATAATCTTTTTATGGCTATCCGTAATGAAAAGTCAGCAGCTAGCACTTGACAGCCTCAGCTAAAGATTGCTTGGTTTGATAACAAAATAACTGACCTTTAGTTCAACTTCAGCCATAAAACATGAGTCCAAATATCACTTAATATTTATATTTCTGAACCTTGAGAGAATATCTGAACAATAAGTATAAAGATAGCTGTCTCATTTATTCCTGAGTCCAAGCATATTTAACCCAGAGGGTCTAGGACAGGGGTAGGCAACCTTGGCTCTCCAGCTGTGCTGAAACTACAAATCCCATTATGCTTCTGCCTCTGGGAGTCATGCTTGTGGCTTGCAATGCTTTAGAAACAAATAATTTCCCTTCTGAGCCACCCATAATTAATAAGCATATCAAATTTGGTGTCTACATGAAGCTAATGTCATGACACACAATAACTTAGGGGTTATCAGATAGTAATATGTAAGAATATTACACTGTGTTAATAATTATGGAATTAACAGTCCGGGAAGGGCAGAGAAGGTCACAAAATGCTTAGCCCCCCTGCTCACCCTCACTGGTACTTCCTAATTGGCTTATGGACCCACTCAGTGACAACCCCTAGAAGACTGACAAAAAGCACAGTCAGAGGATCTCAAAATATCAAAGCTTGTAATATCAAAAGGAGAAGCTCCTGTAACATCCAAGAAGAGTTCATCTTTAACTTCAAGAAAGAATATTTGCAAACCTTTGTCACGCCTGTTGTTGAGTGTAACTTATTGGATCTCAGCTGTGGAAGGTATATAGTTAGGTAGGTATGAGGAGAAGGCTTCTCAGGCCTGAATCTCAGGCGTCGCTCCCAATCTTTAGCGGGGAGTTTGAGATTCTTGCATCATAGCCTTGTAACAAAAAGAGGAAGAGAGGTATGGCTATTGCTTCATAGCTTGCAGTCTCTATAAATCAATGACAACTAGGATACGGATAGGCAAATGAAAAACTAAGGTCACTGATACACAGGTATTTTGAGTAGTATGATAATCCCTACAGACAAGTATAGTAATCCTCTAGACAGTCTTTATCACTTTAGAGAGGCTGCTTAACAGTAGCAGAGATTCAGGGCTCCAACAAGAGTAATACTTGCTGTTTTGGACAAGTGAAGGATGCAGTGATTCCTGTGGCTGGGAAGGCAGCGATCCGGCTCTGGCAGTCCAGGGGAGATGGGTCCTCGGCTTCAGGAGGCAACAGGCGCTTCTAAACCCAATTGTGGAACACCATGTTGCCACAGCTGAGCCTTTAAATACCCCCAGGAAGCAGGAGGAGCCGTCGGCCGGAATTGGAATAAACAAGGAGGGTAGGTGTTGGGGTGGAATCCATAGTTTGCAAAGAAAGGGGTATGCTGGGTGGATGAGCTGGTGGAGTTGTTATGGGCAAATTCAGCGAGTGGTAGCAGATCAAACCAATCATCCTGGAGGTGTGTGCAATAACACCTGAGATATTGCTCCAGACAATGGTTTATTCGTTCGGTTTGGCCGTTGGTCTGGGGGTGGTAAGCTGTAGACATCCTGTGTTCAATACGGAGTGTGTCACATAAGGCTCTCCAGAATTTGGACACAAACTGACTACCCCTGTCGGAGATAATCCGGGAAGGTAAGCCGTGTAGTCTGAGGATGTGACAGATGAAGGCTTGAGCAGTCTGCTTTGAGGTGGGTAGTTTTTGCATTGGAGAGAAGTGCACCATTTTTGTCAGATGGTCAACTGTGACCATGATGGTGTTGCAACCACCCGACCTGGGTAGATCAACGATGAAGTCGAGGGCAATGACCTCCCAGGGTCGGTTGGGTATGGCCAAGGATGCCAGTAACCCGTAGGGAGGCTTCTGCTCGTTTTTGGTAGCAGCGCAGATCTCACAGGTGACAACGTACTTGTAGATCTCCTTCGTCATCCCTGGCCACCAGAAATTCCTCTTGACCAAGTCCACAGTTTTTGCGACTCCAGGGTGCCCAGCTAGGGGGGCATTGTGTAAGAGCTGGATTACTGAAGTTTGCATTGTAGGAGGTATATACAATTTGTTGTCCTTATAGTAGAGACCCTGATCATCTCGGGAGAGGCCAGTGGGAAGAGAGGAATCACTGCTGTTGAGGGCCTGCTTTAATAATTGTGTAAACCCTGTGACAATTCCCACTAACCATTCTGATGGAATCAATGAGGAGGGTTGGTCGGAGTCCATGCCTCCATCGTCTATACGGGAGAGGGAGTCCGCCTTCCCATTCCGAGAGCCTGGGTGATAGGAGATGTGGAAGTCAAACCTGTCGAAGAACATGCTCCACCTGACCTGTAGACCGGACAAGGTCTTACAAGTTTTGAGGAACTGCAAATTCCGGTGGTCGGTGAAAATGGTAACGGGTGTCTGGTGCCCTCCAGGAGATGCCTCCAGTTGCCCAGAGCATCCTTGATGGTGAGCAGCTCTTTCTCGCTGATGGGGTAATTTCTCTCACCGTCGGTCAGCGTTCTGGAAAAGAAGGCGACTGGGTTCCGAGTGAGAGGGACGTTGGGAAAGCACTGCCCCTATGGCGAAGTGAGAAGCATCAACTTCTAACACATAATGAAACTCGGGGTTCGGTAATTGAAGAATCGGAGCCGAGGTGAATCTCCGTTTCAGGGTGTCAAATGCTTCTTGGGTTTCTGTAGTCCATGAGTAGGGTATTATAGGACTGGTCAGTCTTGTCAAGGGTTTAACTACCTAGGAGAAGTTTTTGATGAATTTTCTGTAATAGTTGGAGAATCCCAGAAACCTCTGTAGTGCCTTCCGGGATCTAGGAACGGGCCACTCCAGGATACAGTCCACTTTGGACTGGTCCATTTGAATCCCTTCAGGGGTGATTACAATCCATCAAACGTGTCGGCGATGTTTAGCGAGGTTATATGGGTATATTATGTTATAGGTATATTATGACACAGACGTCTAGCAGATCCCTAAAGATGTCATTCACGAAATGCTGAAACGTGGCAGGCGCATTACACAGCCCGAATAGGATACAGATAGGCAAATGAAAAAATACCCCCAGGAAGCAGGAGGAGCCGTCGGCCGGAACAATCAGGAGCCGTCGCCTCACAATCAGGAATTGAGTGGCCTCCGCGTTCCACCGCGGAACGCAGAGCGGCCGTCCGCGCAGAGGGGCCGGTCGGAGTGACACTTCCCCGTCGGGACTCGTTACAGCCTTACTTGGAGAAAGAGCCATTATGATCCATGTTCTGTTGCAATGAACTGGACTCTGCTAGAACTTACTAAACCCATGACTTGTTAAGTCATTCTATGTTGATTCCTTTTTAAGTCATTCTATGTTTATTCCTTTTTAAGTTGCAAAAAAAGGGTATTTTGGAGATTGGGGTTTTTTAGGCACTCGAGACAATAGTTTAATATAAAAATTAGAACTTTTATTCAATACATGATTAAAAAGACGAGCTCATATTTATAAAAAAGAGAGAAAGCCGATTCAAGGAGAACACCAACAAGCTCCACCAGAATCCTGAATTATGACTAATTGTAGTCACATAAATATATTATTAAATTCATGCAAACAGATTTTTAATTGTAGGTCGCACCCCCTACATTCTAGTTGGCATATCCTAGTTGACTAGACAGCTGAGAAGTTTAATCATAGCATTTGACATCGAATCAAGATGGAACAAAAGATATTGTTGGGTGTTTGCGACCATCCATTACCTCTAATTGTAATTGGTATGGCCCTTGAAAAAAAGTGATTGTTAGATACAGTTGGTTCAAGGTTGCTATCCTAACAATGGTTTATAGTCTCTTTGTCGAGTCAACTGGCCATGTCAACCATTAACAGTCACTAGTGCGTTGCTGCATATTATATTGTATACAAAGTCTCAAAGAGAGGTATAGTCTCGCAGTTTTTGGATTCAGGAGATTGGGACTGGTGGAGTAGCGACGACGCATTTCGCGTGTTGCCACGCTTCCTCAGGTCTGAGGGTGTTCTAAATTAAATTAAAAAACAATCATATAAGTCAACTGGTTAATGTCTAATTAGAGATGGTGTCAGTAGATATAATTAGTGAGGGAATCAAATGCACTCTAATGTCCTAAGTGTATCATCCAACAATTACATAATCATTAGTCGGTAACAACGATTAATCAGCAGAGACAGAAAAAATGCCAGACAAATGAGAATAATGATCAGCAAAAGGCAAAAACCAAACAAGAAGGTAATGTGCACCTACAGAGGCCATAACTAGGCTCACATATAATTTATATTTTATATATGAATGTCATTCTTACCAGTCCCCGGATGAGCCAGCGGATGCCCACATAGAGTATTGTCAAATATTTGAAGAAATTTCGAGAGTTTTTTCAACACGTTTTTTAAAACGTTTTTAACTTTCGTCCAGACAGTGGAATGAGTCAGTCAAGATAACCGCATCTAGACATGAGTAAGGTCCATATAATGAATCATGAGGTAAATGGACTATGATTGCTAAAATCTCTGAGAGATTGTATGAGAAATGTCATGAAAATGAGCAAGGAGAGTGCAATAGAAAATCACCGTGGTGGATGGAAGCCCACAGCCGTGAGTCAGCCCCTATCCAAGAGACAAGTATTAGTTCAGGTGTGATTCCTCGAAGGTGGGTGGTTACCCAGCCGAGGGGAAAAAGAAAAAAAGAGACAAAAGAGAAAAGTCATGTCTGTAAGGAAGAGACCCGTAGTCAGAAAGATGACCTGAAAGAGTTAATATCCTAAGCCAAGTTTAGCCAACCACCATAGAGTTATTGCCTGTGTATCAGTTACCAAGGCTAGCAGTGAAGATGCCGATTTTACATGAATATCATTCTCAAGGTTTAGTAAAATAAAATGGATGACATACCTGTGTCTTGTACACTCATGTTAGGACCCTGCATGTGTGTCTAATGATTCATTCCATGAGAGGCCATCGCTGTCTATCCGAGCAAGGCTTGCCGGACAATTGAATCAGCGGTGGCCCCTCTGGGCGTCTATTTCAGCCCAAGACGTGATGACGTCATATCCCGTCGTGCCTCCTAATTGGGTCACGTCCCTACAGCTGGGTTCAGTTGGTCTCTGTGGAGCATGGGGGCTAGTTTATTCCTTTTTAAGTCATTCTATGTTTATTCCTTTTTATTTTCCTGTTGTTATCTCTGTCTTTCTTTGTTAAAGGAGAACTATGAGATGAGTGATTTCCACTCACCTCATAGTTCTAGCCGACCTGTGACAGTTAGACTGTCACAGGTCAGCTCAGTAGATCGGTAGGTGAGCGAACAGATACCGGCGTTCGCTCACCTCTCGATCCTGTCACAGCTCTCTGCCGTGACAGGGGAGGGGCTGGATTCCCCCCTCCCCGCTCCGATCCGCCAGCGCTGACAGGCGGAGCGGACAGGAGAGGGGGCGGGTACAGCTGGCTCTGCCTCTAGATAGGCAGAGCCAGCTGTCACTCACGCAGCTGGGCGGATCTCGACATCGATGTCGGGATCCGCTCCGGCTGTGGCATCTCAGTATACCGTGAGCTGTAGCTTAGGGTAATGGGAGGACGCTAGTTTGTGTCCTCCCGTTACCCCAAGGAGAACTATGGGGAAAAACACTCACCCCATAGTTCTCCTTTAACATCTTTTTCTGTATATTTTTTCCTGCACCATTCCTTTTATTAAAGAATGATCTTAAAAATCACTAAGCTTATCTCTGCGCTCTCAATAAGAATTTAAAGCATCCTTGTCTCCATGAAGAGTGCTACTGCATAGTGAAACTGGTCGTACTCCTGTCTGAAAGGACAGTAGTATCATAGGCTTTGTTTACATCTGTGAATTGTCACAGCATTTGCTGAGAACAGTGCATGTTTACGTTAAAATATGTTTTGGCAGCTACTGTTTCATGTATAAAGTGTCAACTGTGGAGTTAACCAACCCTAGTGATGATCACTCTGTCTGCTGGCCTGAGATTGTTGTCCGGGGAGCTGAGAAATCTCTGTGCAGGGTGGGAGTGGTGTCGCCATATAATTGTGCTTGCTTTTTCGGTTTGGAACTTCATATAGTCACGTTATTGGCATACAGAGGGTTCAGACCGGCGCAGCCATCACAAACTGAACTTTTTCTTATCAACAAACTCACAGGGAATACTTTATGTAGTCAGCAGCAAAATCCTACACAGCCTTCCCCATACTTAGGTATCACTGTAATCATGTATTGTTATATAACTAGTGCATGTGCAGTTGAATGCTTATACCTGGCATCCTGGCCATGCAGAATATTCCAAAAAGAAACAAAATATCAAATGATCCTTGGATCTTTTTACATGCCGGTGCATTTTATGGCAGTAGCATTTTGGATCTCATGTGTATGTCTTATGTTGATAGGAGGGTTTACTTCCTCTTTAAAGAAAATAAATTAAGTATAATGTGTTAACGAATACAGAGTTGCATTATTTTGTGTTTTTTATGTTTGCATGGAGTTCAGTTTTTAGTGAAAATATGTTTCAGATCTCTGGATATTTGTTGTAGTTTTTGTAGGTACACACCCACATACACACAAAAACCTACCACAAAGCCTCTCCTAAAGGTAGCCAGATTTATATTTTATATATTTATATATAGATACTGATTTTGTTGGTTTGAATGTTTGAAAAATCTACCTCTATGAGAACATAATAATCCAAGGCATGAAGGAAATCTACCTTTAGCGCTTTGTTTCTTTTGATCATACTAGGTTCCACCTTTTTCAGAGCAGCTTGGGGTATAACTATTCACATTTATTCACATTTATTCACATTTATTCTTATTTTATTAATTTAATTTATTTAATTTATTACTAAATGTTATTTTTCCAGAAGCGCAGATTTATTTGTTCACATGAAGGAAATAATGTTAAACAGGTCAATGAGGTACATTTTTTTCACACAGTTTAACAAAGGAAGTGTTGCCAAGATTAATGTGCACCAACAGTACCAATGTCACAAAGGAAAAGCAGTGTTAGCCGTTGTGTGTATATAGGACTGTGTGCCTCTGACAGGTTAGACAGCCAAAATTTCACAGTCAGTTTCATCACTTCAAAATCTGACAAGCATTTTTACATAAAGTAATTCTACTGACAGTCTGGCAAAATCAAAGTATCTCAATGTCTAGTGAAATATAAAACATTTACTACTCAGATTTACACTGACAATAAATCAAAGGGTACAATTCAATTAAAATCAATGAACTGAATCATATTGACTTTAGGAAACAATAGTTACAATACTAGTATTTCAGAGAGTAAAAGATGAAATAGAAACTGTTAGCAACAATAATCTGTACGTATTAGGTCAGAGAGATTTAGAGGCTTTTTTCTTTGAGATGAACTTGGAGATGCTAGAGTGAACCACAGAGTGGAGGAGCTTGCAGAATCATCGTTATTGTCCAGCATCCCACCATATAGGTTACTGGTTTCCTTCTGCATAGGGTGAGTTGAGATGTTTTTGGTAATTTATATGTATAACATATAGGATTCTCTTTATATGTTTACCAATAATGTCTAATTATGCTAGGAATTATTGGATAGGAAAGACCAGGCTGAGCTGTGGGAAACAGAGCTAATTTCAAAGCAGAAATTAATATATGTGTGTACAGCATATATCTGGGATCATGGCACGTCCCACAAAAAACCACTTAACAGAATTTTATTTCTTTTGTCTTTTGGATTTCGAATCTGAAATTCAATTTGGTTAGTTATGCGGATTTCGTATACGTCCAAATTTCATTTAGGAAAGATCCAAAACAGGAAGTCACATGCCTGATTTAATTTCATTTTGAACTATGTTCAGACAGACCCAAATTTTTGTTAAACGAACATTTGGTTTCATTCTCATTTGGCCACGTTCGAATTTGGAAATGTGAATGCATCTGAATGTCCAAGCTTAATGAACTTCGTATGAAACAAAATGTACATGTCTACTAAAAAGTTTAAGAAGTTATTTGCAGTCACCAAGAGGTGGAATTGGTCAGTTTTAGTGTTGGTACCTTGTTTGATTTTGGGGCAGGTACCATTACATTTTGTTGCCAGTTCTAGCACATGGAGACTTTTGGCAATAGCAAGGTAAATATGGATTTCAAAAGCTTAAGTTTAAAAGCTGTGTTAAGCTTAATAGTTTGAGAATGACCCCGTATGTACCTCTTCTTTAACAGGCCATTTTTCATTTTTCAGGGCTGTCATAGTTTGATTGAAATTTACTTAGTCATACAACACTGCACCCAAAAGAATGTTATATTATATAATACACAGCTTTAGCTATCTTTTGGTGATATCTAATAAACATTTTTTTATTTTTTAATGTATGAAGGAAAAAAACGGATGTGACTTCCTGTCACATTTCTAGAGGCTCCTTAAATGTCAGGACAGTATAAACACCCCCAAAATTGTTTAGTTGAGTTTAGGACATAGTGTATATAGTGTATTAGCCAGAGCAAAGTTAGGACCATGTAGTTCACAGATCAGCTTGTAGATTTCAGTGGTGAGGAGTAGGGTTGGGCTCGATGTTTTAGCTGAACGTGAGTTCGCCTCGATCATCGGCACTTCATGTGTTCTGCGAAAACACACACTGTCGGGGTGTTTCTGGGGGCTGTTTGCCCATGGAGCACCCCACACAAAGCACTGTGCCTTGTGAGCCCTGCTTGGCTAAAACCTTGTACCTGACCACAGACTTTGACCAATCAGGGCACAAAGAACAGTGAAAGCCATGATTGGGCAAAGTCATGATGACTCTGCCCAATCATGGCTCACCTGTTACAACAGTAAACAGTTGGGCGGAGCTAGCTGTCACTGCTAGCTCCGCCCAAATGTTTATATGTCAAAATGCCATTCTGCGGCGGTTGTTCCCCTGGACTGCGGTCGTCGGGTGTTTTTTTCATTATAATTATTATTTCTATTTATTTTTAATTGTTTTATTTTTTATCTAGTTGAGTCATCGTCGTTGTGGACAACCCTGGACATCGGTGGATCGACTTTTTTTAAAAATAAAAGACTTGTTAAAAACTCGTCTTTTGTTTTTTTTCGAAAAAATGATTTTTTCAAAAGTGTGGCCACCCATCTGGGTTCCCCTTTATTGAAGGGGTACGCTGATGTGAATAAGCTCCCTGCCCACACAACCAACGCCCCAGGGCTTGTGGGGAAGAGGCCCTTGTCCCCATCGGCATGGAGACAAGGTGCTTTTCCAGGGGCAACCCTGGAAAAGCACCCTCCCAATGCTGAGGGCATGTGACCTGGTATGGGAGGGAGGGGGGTGCTCGCTCATCCCCCTCCCTTTCCGGCCCTGCCAGGCCTAAGCTCGGATCAAGGGTCTGGTATGGAATTTTAGCGGGGACCCAACGTTTTTTTCCCCCATTTTGGGGGTGGGGCTCCTCCTTAAAATTCCTACCAGACCTTAAATGGGCTCCCTCCTAACATTCCTACCAGACCTAAAGCGTCTGGTATTATTTGGAAGGTGGAACTGCATGCTTTTTAAAAATAAATAAATGTCATTTTTTTTTCTTTAGAAATGTCAGTTTTGCTACAGCAGGTTCTATACATTGTACAGATGTGCCACTTTACAGTAAGGTTAAGGGGACCCCCCAGGCAAGATATTTAAATGCATTTTTCATTTTTATTGTTACCCTTTAAGCAATGTTAATATCACTACTCCTTTAAAAACTGTATTCTTTAAAAGTTTTTTTGTCATTGATTCCTGTCCCCCAGGGCAGTACCTGGATCCCCATGTACTTTTTATGGCCAATAAATTGCATATAAGCCTTAAAAAGACTTCTGGCCAATATTTGTTTACAAGCATCAGCCAGAGGTTATGATGGTTCTGGCCAAATTGAGTCAGTTTGTTCACCTGTTCCCCAAACTGCAGACAGACTCATCATCAAATTCAAGCGCTCTACACAAAGTCTTACAGCTCAGGTTTGCAATGTTTAGACGCATAAGATGCACAATGAGGTAACACTGTACAAGTGCAAGTTTATATTTTCTGATTTATACTTAAACATACTTTTATTTTGATGCAATATGAAAATGCACATACTGTATACTGTATTTACCCTCACAAAGTAGAGTAATTTGCATATTGCTTTAATGTAAATTCCTTCAGATGCTTTTTGTGGGAAGTAACAAATGTCTGTATTGCAAGTTATTGAAAAATACAAGAGTATATGATACAGAAGTGTGGGTTAACTGTCAAGCAGAATCATTGAACCAATTCTAGGTGTCTGACACTAAATGTGTGTGACATATGGGAATGCTATTTTGTGCCTATAACCAGAAGTAAGATACAAGTTACCTTATGTTAGTTTAACCTCTAGAGGGAAGCGATTAGTTCTTACCATTGTTATATGTCATTCAGTCTCATAACTGTACTGTATACACTCTGCAGCAACACCGCCAGAACTAGTATGTGGGGGATACGTTCTCTGACTTCAGGGATGCAGACAGATGTCATTATGTTCTTATAGGAACATTGTGATGTTAATAAAAAGCAGGTGTTTATTAAATTCTGCAATGTAGCAGTCATTTTTCCTAGTTTAAATTTAGGTAATTTATCCTTCAATTACATTTCAGATGGAGAGTAGGAATGCTGCATACAATGTGCATTGTAATAATGACAGAAATAGCATTTTAATAAAGGCTATATATGATTTGTATGCTTAGAATCTACCTACATGTAAGTATGTTTTCTGAAAAACAAAGTATAAGACTGCGGACTCAATTCACTAAGAGTTATTTATTGCAAGCATTGGAGTGTTAAATTAAGTAATATGTTATATCTTGCACATGTTTATAATTCATTAAAATTGTAGAGTTAAATACCAAATGTGATGCACTAGAAACCTTGCAGTAATTACCTCGGTTTTTTTGCCTTATTTTATTCTGTTTTCTTTTTCTTTGTTTGTCACTTCCAGTGTGCAGAGCACTGGCTTTTCTCTGTTCCAGCACAGTTGCAGCTAATGTAGGATGGAGAGGCAAGAGGAAAAGCCTTCTGTTCTCTAATAGAGGTCATGGTAAGTACTCTTCTACAACTCTACTGCCACATGTCTGACTGGCAATATTATTTAATCACATTTCAGTGTTTTCGGTTGCTAATCTGCATATGCAAAACATGGAAGCAGCCATGTGCACTGAAAACACTAAAAATCACTGGAAGTGTATAATATTTGTTCCGTATGTACTGAAAGAATGTTTAGGCTATGTTGCAAGTGATTAATTTAATGTGGCTGTCAATCCCTATTCCCTTTCATTTCTGTTAACACTTGCCTTAATATCTAATGCAGGACTTATGATGTTAAGTCTTTGTGCAGCTACAGTCCTCATCTGGTGACCTGCATAACACATCTGGGCTAGGCCAGGTAAATGTAATAAATATTTTTTTTCTGTAGTGCTGCATGAATGGTCAAATATTTAAAGATCTCAAAGTGAGTATCAATACTCTTGAGGAATCCAAGTGATATGGCATGAGTTAATTATTTATCCTTACAAGAATACTCGCCATAACATTATGCCCTGAAATACAGAAGAAAATGTTCCAAAAGGATGACATAGTTCAGTGAGGCTGGATGTATGAAATATTTGTCCTGATAGTAATTATATTTTCCATTCCTTTTTCATGGCTTTTCTCAAAGGGATTAGCCATGTAAAAAACTTTTTTTCCAAATTGATTAGCAGATGAAACATATATATTATATGATAAATTAACAATGCACATATGTATATATGTATCTCTTGTAGGTTAACATGCAGAACATTTTCCCATTGATGAAGACTCCAGCAGTAAAAGGAACTTACCTGTTACTGGTAAAACAAAGAAAAGTAGACTAGATAATTAATCCAGTGAGAGTAGTGTAGCCAAAACCATGACACCTTGTGGAAAAAAGAAAAAAGGCCCGATGGACAGCCACAGAATTGAAGTTTTCTCATTCTGAAAATATAGCCCATGTTGATCATATGTTGCTTCTGGCACCCCCTGCTGCTGACAACAGTATTTTGTTAGGGAAATGTGCACACACTGTGTATGCTGTTGCAGACACCGTGCATAATAGTGAAGCCAATGCCTCCTCCTCCTCCTGTGACATCACAGAAGCACCTGTGCCTATAAATACCAACTTCCTCCACAAAATGGCACTTGGAAAGAATGTATGTGGGGCCGTTGCCAGCCCTGCACTTACGGCCCCACATACATCAGCGGCTGCAGGTGGAGGATCGTCTCTCCAGCTGCCCTGGACCCTTCATTATACTGGATCCCTCTTCACTACTGGTTACCCTAACCTAATCTTTTGGAGTCCAGGCCCTGATTGGCGTACCCTTTCCATCTTGCAGAGTATTGCAGTATGTAATGAAACCTTTCTTATTGGACTACCATAATATTTAAAAGACAAGCTTTTGAGAGTTAACCTCTCGTCTTCAGGTTTGAAGCAATATTAATTAGCATGACAGAGTTCACCACTTAAAGCAAGAGAAAGTTGTTAGTGAAGGGAAAGGGGGTGGGGGGTTGAGTGGGGTGTCAAAAATGTTGGACCTGGGAGTAAAGCGTGCATTTTGATAACCAAAGGCCAGAATAAATAAACA
This sequence comes from Nanorana parkeri, assembly GCF_000935625.1. Taxonomy (NCBI): domain Eukaryota; kingdom Metazoa; phylum Chordata; class Amphibia; order Anura; family Dicroglossidae; genus Nanorana; species Nanorana parkeri. The sequence goes on along the minus strand of NW_017308737.1, from coordinate 12,664 downwards.
TAGGATGACCAATAAACACCTTAACACATCAGAGATATAAGACATACATAGGACATTATAGGACATTATGATTTCATAAAACGTTCTGGTAGTCTGTCAGGAAACCAAAATACACATTGAGTCCCTCCTTTATGGTGTTGAAATGTATACTAATTTTCATCACAAATGTTTTCCTTTCAGGAGAATTTTTAACCCCTTCTGACTGGAGACCCACACTGTACGTCCCAATTATGAAGTGCCGAAATGACTGATCACTTACACTGTACGTGATCAGCTACTTGGAGCTGTCAAAGGCTGGTAACCGCTGAGATCAGCAGTTGCTGAAGCATAGAAACCTGTAGCTAAATGTTTCTATGTTGAAACTTTGTATCAGACATCTGATCATTCAGTGAATGATCAGAAGTCTTTAGTAAAATCTGTTTATGATATGCTGCAGAATCAGAATGTCAGGTTCAGTGTAACTAAGGTTATTACTGGCTGTCCCTATGTTTGGGGCAGCCTAATAATAACAAAAAATTAAAAAACCTAATTCAACTATCAAGCAGTCATAGTGACTGCTTGATATAATTGGCAAAAATGGATGTGTAAACAAAAATATATTTTATACTATAATTGTTATAAAAATTAACCACTTACAAGGAAAATCTGCAGCTGAGCTGCAGATTTGTTTTTCACCCTAAGGGGTTAATTTTTTTAACCCCCTCATGATGGCAATGTTCAAGGTATGTCGCTGTTACAAAGTGTGACAGTTAGTGACACTTAGTGACAGTGACAGTGTAGGCCACCTAACCACTATTAGCTTTTAGAGAAAAAAATAAAATGTTAGCTTTTAGTTTTAGGCAGTGATATTCAGGAAAAAACATGAAATGAGAACATGAACATGAACATGAACATGAGATGTGAGGTGTTTCCAAATAAAGGGCAAATAAATGAATTTATTTTAATGCATTTTTTAGCTGTGCTATTTAAAAAAAATAACAATAATCAAAACTGGAGAAAAAATGTGTTTTCTTTACTTTATTCCTCATTTTTTATATAGTTTATTCATCCCAAGGCACACATTTGTGATATAAATATATAGCGCTATCTGTCCTCTAAAAAACAATATATAATATGTGTGGGTGCACTTAGTAGGAAAATATATTACTGCCGAGGAAGAATCACACAGCAAAAATTTAAAAAATGCTTCAGTCTAACAGAAACTGAAAAAAAGCTCAGTCATGAAGTGGTTAAAATTCTCTTTGAGTACTTTCATTTTGAGGTTTTGGATGGATTGATCTTTCTGGGAGAAGTGATGTCCTACTGGGGTGCAAAATTTGTTTTCCTCGTGGTTATTGATCGAGCTCCTGTGTGGGTTCATCCTGAGATGCAGCCTATCTGGAATGATCTTTCACTAACCAATAACATCATCCACCCTTTCACATAAATACAAACCTAAAGTTCACCTCATTAGACATACATAACATATGGCTTTAGAAATGGTCTTCTGTCTGATGCTGCTTCTTACTTCACTGTTTGACTAACCTATCACTGTAATCATATAAAAAAAAGTATGAATTAACTCCCTTCTTAGCCCATATCCCTATAGATTATAAGTCTCTCTTTCACTTTTTACTTATTATCAGTTTTTAAAAGGTTGGGTTTAAGGAAGTGATGTCACATCCAATCTGATATGTCAGTTAATAAACTAGTGTGCATGATGAGAATTAGGGGGTGAGCTGAGGAGTAGAGAGATAGATTTGTGTGTCATCGGCATGTAGATATACTGGAATCCATCAGCTGACCGAGGCAGGATGTGTAGATAGAAAAAGCGTTCAAGGAGTTTGGAGGTGAACAGGAGCAAGGAATGTGTCAAAGGCAGCAGAAATGTCTAGGAGTATGAGTAGACACCAATTTTTTTCATAGTTAGTAAATCGTTAGTGAGTTTTAGGATGGCAGTTTCAGTGTAGTGTTGTAGGCGAAAGCCAGACTGTAGGAGTAAATAAGGTTGTTATCAGTAAGGTGGATTCTCAATAGAATCAACTGGGTCAAAAGTGGAAGGTAGTGAAAGTGGAGGCCAATCTGGTATGCTGGACAGCGGAGCTCTCAGTACACATTGCATAAATCTTGTTTTTGAAATGATTTGCAATCCCTTGGGCAGTGAGTGAATTAGTAGGTGAAGAAAGTAGAGCGATAAAGCTAGCAAAAAGTTGACAAGGACTGGATGAGAAGGTATTAATAAGAGAGGGTATTAATAAGAGTGACACTGTTCGGCAGTGCGGTCCCAATATTATATTTTAGCAGGGAACATTTTTATAAGGAGAGGTCTTGCAGTGATTTATTAATTTTGCACCTTAGTCACTCAAGAGCATGGCTCTGTCTTTTGAGACATCTGGTTTGTTGGTTTGTTTGCCAAGGTTGTATCAGTTCAGGCCTAATTCTGCATGTAGTGAGTGAAAGTATCCAGGGAGGCTGGGAGTGAGTTGTTATAAACAGAAATAGCCTGTTTAGAACAGGATTGGGGGTGAGATTTTGTCAAAGAGGTTGTCAGTAGCAGAATAGAGCAGTGCAGGGTTAAAGTGGTAAAGGTTTCAACATTTAATTGTTTTTTTCTTGGTGGGATCAGGGGTTGAGAACCAGAGTAAAAGACAAGAGTAACAACCGATAAAGTTGTGAGAGTTAGCTGTGGTGTTAACATTAATAGGGATGTTTAAGTTTATGAGGATGATGGTGGGTATTTCAGAGAAGAGAAAATAGGAAAGCCAGGCAGAAAAGTCATCAAGAAAGTGTTATAATGGTCCAGGAGGGTGATCACAGCAATCTTCAGAGAAATGGGAGAAAAAGCATGGATACAGTGAGCTTAAAAAGAGCAGAGAGACAGGGAGGCTGATGTAGGTGGAACTTGAAAAGTGCACTGAAGGGATAGAAGGATTCCACGTCCACTTTTCTTTCACCCACTGGTTCTGGGGGAGTGAGTACAGTGGAGGCGATGGGAGAGGGCAGCTGAAGAGGCAAAATTAGATTCCTGAAGCCATGTTTCAGTAATAGCAAATATGTTGGAGGTAAGAAGATTATGGACAGCAGTGAGGTTGTTACAGACTAAATGGACATTCCAAAGGGCACATGAGAAAGGACTGTTTTTTAGTAGCAGTGTAACTGAAATTAAAGATTGAGGGTAGCCGCTGCTGCCAGAGGAAAGAGGGTGCCAGATGTGGGGGTGATAGTTAGATGGTGGAGGATCAGGGTTAATGAAGATATCTTCAGAGGTAAGTAGATGTAGGAGGGTGAATGAGATAAGATAAGAGCAAGATTTGTATGAGGATACATTCCCCATTTTTCTGGAGGTTTCAACTTCATGTGTGCTCAGAAAAAGCAAGAGGTGATGAGTACAATAATAGGGAGAGGGTGGGAGTGAAGGTGAATTGTATGGGCAGTGGTTGTGGAGAAGAGAGGAAAAGGAAATAGAATTTGAGGTGGAGGGAATATATGTATGGACTGTTATTGGTACAGGATGATGACAATGTGACATTGTGTTTATTGTACCACATGCTAAAGATTCCTAAGTATAAGAGTAAGGCCTGCTTGAGGTGTAAGATATATAATAACAGCCTCAGTCTTGCATTAGTTTTGATTCCTATTGTACATTTTTTCCTTACAGAATAAATGCTTGGGAAAAATGATAGTTAAGTAGTTGACTTGAAACCCTATAGTCCCAGGTGTGTTTAGCACCATACTAGTTTCCTCCTACAATGTTATAACATATCTGTAAACTAACTGCATCTGATTTTGGTTGGTGACAACAGATCACGTTCTGGACTTCCTAGTAGAAGCACAACAGTGTCAGCTATTGCTTAAAAGTTGCATAGCTCACCTACAATGCCGTGAAAGATCTTTTAAACACCGTTTATTTTCCCAAGGACCAATACTAAGGCACATTGTGGTATTGAATACCTTCTCTTGTAAGATTGTGGAAGATTGATTTGTAAGATCTGGGGCTTCTATAATGTTCTTTAGTGTTTCTCTCTGAAGAGCAGGGAAGAATATGTCAGTGAATAGTAATTGAAAAAACTAATTACAGCCCCAACAATGATTGTACTTATATGTAGGCAATACATGTTCATAAAAGCATAAGTACAATGCTACTAAAACTACTATACTACTACTAATATTACTATTACTACTACTACTATAACTAATTATTAGTATTGTTGTTATTATTATTATTATTATTATGCCTTGCAGTTCAGCATTTTTTTTCTTTCCAAAATCAATCAAATAATCTGAAATATATTATATTTTCATTTTTAAGTAATCTTCTCACATATTTTCACATTCTGTTAATTCACACAATTCATTCCAGTTTCCGTACTAATTAGTTTTGATAATGTGTTTATAAAGATCTTGTAACATAACAGATGAACATTTGACATTATTTCCTTCCTTCTGGATTTTTTTTAAATGAGTGTAATAAATGAGAACTAAATTATTCTGTGTCTGAATAAACTTATTGAAATTAAAACCATTCATCACACTAATGTGCTGTAGCCATTGATGGCCAAGGGCAAACACATTTATATTTTTTCTCAGTAAGACAACAAGGTGAACCAAGAAATTGTGTAAAGAAACAAAACTGTTGAATAGTCCTTAAAAGCTATAATTGTAACGTTTATGGTCGTGCTGTCTTCTGTCTTTTTATTTTCACTATGAAGTTGTGCTGTATGTCTATAAAATCATTGGAAGTGTTTTTAAAGAGTAGACCATCTTGGAAAAGTGTATCTTTTTCTATCTCTGCTATTATTAAAGTGGATCTATTGTGAAAACTAGCAATATTAAAAAATTCCACTTAGCAATTTTACGAATAAAAAGGTAAAGCATCATAATTCAATTTATATAACTGCACTTGTAACATACCTTAGCTCCTCAATATATCCAGGTATATAAAGTATATGTGCAAATATAGCTTTTTACTACATTCCAACTGTCCTTTGAGAACTGTACTGGAATTTTCAATGTTTTTTTCAACTGTAGAATCAAGTTATTATATGCTAAAGCAGTTGCTGGGTCTTTAGACATAGTACTCTTTGCATATGCAAATGAATCAGAAGAAGCATCTTTAGCTTCCCTTCAGATGAGCACATTCCTAAGGGCTCATTCACACCAGGTGCGTTGAGCTGTGTTGATATGTATTGAGCAACATAGGCTCAAAACAAAGGGCACAGACCAAACCAGTTGTATTTTAGGCATGCAGCATGACTGTTGTTTTTACACAGCACACTACATGTCACCACATGTCACCATATGTCAATGCACCACAGCATGTTGCAACATGCTGTTGTTCATAAAGTTCAATGAAGTATTTTTAGTAATATTAAAGTTAAAAAAATATATGAACAGTGTGATGCATTGTAACAACACACAACAGTGTGTGTGTGTTATATGGAGCATAATACACAATAGCTGGTGTAAATTGGCTCTTTCTCACAGTCAGCCCCTATTTTTTAAGGCATAGTCCAGCTTAAAAAAAAAAAAAAAGAAGTGCATACATTAATAAAAATATCTCAATTTATTATTTTTGCATTTGAGCCTAAAAGCGTTTTAACCATGATTAGTGAACCATGAGTGCAATACTCAGGCTCTTGCAGACTTTCTCCTAGCCCTTGTCCATACTAAGATGTGGAATTTCAGTTATGGGACAGGAGGAAGTATCAATGGACTGCAAGTGTGGTAATGTCACCACACTTGTAATCCATTGAGATCTTTGAGTACCCCTGCTGCAGTGGCAGATGGAACTTGTAGTATTTCCATTCACAGATAGCTATAACTAAGGCTTGTATAGGCAAAGCGCTTTAGCAATGTACTGTATTTTGGATATTATAAATACATTGGAATTATGACTTGTATTTGGACTCTAGTGCTTCCCCTTACTTGTAACATGGAACATGCCATAAAAAGTAGTTATTCTTAAAGCTCAAAACAGGGACATTTTCAGTGGGAAATCTTAGGGAAAGAGCAAATAGCCCACTTATGTCTCTCCAGACAATTACTCACTACTGTATGCTACCCACATCCCAGTACCTTTTCTTGTGTTAAACTGTTCCACAACCCATCAATGCACCTTCCATCAAACTTACGGAGTACAGAGGGGATCATTTTAATGACAAACGTTCCTCACCATAGTCAATCAGGTAGCTATCAGCTTTACAAATGTACAGTTGTTCTTCAACATGTAGGAAACTGATTCTTTACATAACTGGATGTTTAAATTGAACATGAGTTTATGTGTGCTCTTTAGTAAATCAGGTTCCATAAATTGTAGGCAGCACTAAATCATTACAAGCAATACTTTAAAACAAACCACCACTGACCTCTGTAGTTGCAGATATTAAGGAGAAATTCACAACAGAGGCACTAAAATGGCATCTCCCCTTCTTTTATCTCTGGCAGCAGGGACCTGGCATCCAAATTCAAAATCTCTGTTCAGATCTTAGAGGATAATTTACTCCACCGTGCCTGCAGTGACAGACATGAGGGCCTGTCATTAAACTCTTTAACTTCTTGTTAAGAATAAACAAATACTTGCATAATACTTGTAAGTACTTATGTATAAATGTCCATAGTCTGGTCACAGGTGCGCTTTAAGTCTATTTTTCACTGCTTGTGAAACTTGCTTGTAAAGCACTGTTATACATTCCAATTAATTCTTTCTTCGCTGAAATCATTACACTCTTCTGAGTAGGATAGGACCAACTTTGACAGCCAGATTGTGGTTCAAATATATATATATATACACACTGTATATTGAAAGACGGATGGTATGTCACATTTTGGAGATGCAGATGGTGTCTCCCTGAAGTGGGGGAACTGCTTGGAGTCAGGTAGGTGTTGAATACATAGGAGTGTACTGTATGTTATAGTTGGTCATTGCTTCTATTTGCTGTAAGAGGGAGTGTCTGTCCAGGTCTGTCTGGCTTATGCAGACAGGCCACCAACCCAAACTGATGTCTGAGAGAGGAAGAGACTAGGAAAGCTCTGTCCTAAGGAAGAATAGACAGAGCTGTGCTGTAAAAAAAAAGCAAAGAGATGGAAATACATTTGTGTTCATTGTTATGTTAAACATTTCCTGCGTGGACAGGACACTGTGTTATGTCGTATCTGGATGAATAAACATGGGCAACAAGATCAAAAACACATGTATAAATTCAAATTACCAGGATAATAAAATTGTCAGTGACCATATGAGCACTTAGTGATGCCTGCAAAGTACATGTATAAGTTACATTGAAGTGAACCCCAATATCCTTAATAAATTGCTGATCGGTATTATATATCTAATAATACAACAAAATTAAGCCTGGCAAACATCCATAAGCTCCAGTTAATTGCACAATGTTTCAGATGTAAAACTGACCAAGGCATATATTACTTGCTCTATTGTTAGGCACAACTGTCATAAACAATTGCAATGTACAGTATACTGTATGCAAAAAAATAACACTGTATTAAGAATGTATTTTCCCTTAGACAACATTGTATGCTTAATCTACCAATGAGCCCTTTATCATGATTTGTGCTATGGTCACAAGTGAGTGATACAGCTTTTACTCACCAGACCATAACTCCTACTTGTACTTATACGCAACCCTAAAGCAGGTCAGGTCCTGGCTGCACAAATACTTTCATATATGCCTGTTGTGACTGCAGATGATAAACACAGAGAAAGAAAAATGAAATCTTAAATACAATTCATGACACTTAATATGGCTATGTCTGACATATGTCACCATTCTTCCAAAAATCCTACACCTTAAAATGCAATCAATGGCCCACCTAGTGTTAACAGTAGTTTATGGATTTATTCATACATTTTTTATATTATTTTAGAGCTGCATTTTACCTTCAACTTTAAATTAATTAATTTTAATGTAATACATTTAAATTAATTGTTTGCCTAATGATTGTCTTAATTTTTAAACTGAAACAAAAAAATCCTTCTATCATCCTGGTAGCCAGTTTGTGGTAAACGGTTGACACCAGGACATGAGGACACAGCCATAAAAACATTGTCAGAAGTTTTAACCTTTCCCCAGTACACTATAAGTATATTTGTGTTCTTTATCTGTGTCCCCATTTCCGAGATTGCCCATCAACTGCTGTCCTTGCAGTATCTGAGGGAAAATATTCTCAGTGAACAGCAATAAAAATCTAAAAGACAATATAACCCTTCCCCCAGAAACACAGGGAAATATTTGGAGTTTAACATGTCTACTGATTAAAGAGAAAGAAAAGCACTGGAGCAGATATTTCTGAACTTTGTAGAGTGGATCATGTTGGAGGACTTGGGAAACCAATACGGCAGAAAGAGAATTGGAGCAAAGGGACAGTGGGAAAAAGTGTTGATCTATGGAAGTACGGAGGCAAGGTTCAGGGCTACAAGTTATGTTTAGTGCGTGAGCTCTCAATATATTTATTACATGCATAGTAGCAGTCAACAAAATTGCTGAAACTATCTCAAAATGTTTACAAGGTGCAAAAAAGATAAGGAAAATAATTAGTTTACATAGGGTACATCATCCTTTTTAACACATATCATGCTCCCTCTTGATTGATCACAAAGCTGTTCTTATAGAAGCTAGGATGAAGTTAATTAACAGTATTTAACACTAGGTATACTGTTATCTAACAAACAATGCATACAAATTTTCACAATGTTAAATTTTTCTTGGGAAAAAATGGTTGAACAATCAAGATTCTTGATGCAAAAAGTATGTAAATTACTGGGATATTTTTGAAAATAAAGAATCTGGTATTTTAGTAAATCAGAAGATATTGGATGTAAATAAATCTGTATAAATAAATTATTATGTATCTCTATAATAATTGTTCAAAGGTCTTCTTAAATGTAGAGGCCATATACCATTTTGGAAGGTCTGAGTGTTCATCAATCCAATCTAAGACAAATTATCTACAAATAGCATTAATATAGTACTCTCTATAAGAGTCTGAATTTTGTAACGACTACAGCAAGAGAGCAGCATGCAGTACTGAAGGTAATATGATCCCTAGAGCAAACTCAAAGGAGATGCATAAATCCCCTACATTTGTCTCTAATTAGGTGTCTATTATAGGAAGACGTTGAAGAAGAATGGTATTTATGGAAGGACACAGTGAAGGAGCCCATTGCAAAAAACATTGCTGAACATCTCTGGATTACCTTCCATAACACCTCAGTGAAATTAGTGAAATAAATTAACTTTTGCACGATATTCTAATTATTCGAGTTTCACCTGTACAATTCTGAGCACTCCTCACTGCACTGGACTGCATACACAATGTTGTTCATCTTGTGTTTTGGCATTGGGTCTTTTGCGTTCACTCTGGTTCACCCTGGTTCAGAAGGACAAGTCATTCTGAATTGAGAAAGGTGGTTGGATGACCAGTGAAACATCTTCAAGAAAAATACAACAAGTCCAGTTGCCTTGACTTATTTTTTACAGATGTACCATGACCTGGATGAATGAGAACCTTCACAGACATTTTTCAACTACATGTTTAGTAAAGGCATGAAATAATTCAATTAATTGTTAGCTATTAGCATAAAGTACCTGGTTTATTTTTTTTTCTCTTGGGGACTCTATTGATGCTATATCTGAAATGTAGTTCATTGGTCATCCAAGCTGTTATGGCCATTATACAAGCTTCTTTTAAAACAGAAACCCAGCCGAAAATATTAAGATAAAATGTAAAAAATAATATAAGAAGACAAACGTTTGCTGCAATATTTACCTTCAATTCATATATTTTCCCCACAGTACTTATTTCTACCACTAGATGTCCTCAGTCTAATGGCCAGCATCAATGAAACAATGTCTCTTGAACCCAGGTCATCCTGGACTCACCCCAGCCTGTGACTGGAGAGCAAGAGGAAGATTGGCACAGTAATAAGCCTATCTCTCTGCCACGCTGATTTTTCTTTCTAGCAGCATGCTTCTGGTCAGCACATGATCTGATTTGCTCCTTGTACTGCTTCTTCTCACATACCAGCTCTGTTGTTCATTGATTACAAGTGGCCTTAAGTTCTGCTTTAAAAATACTAATTTAGGATGAAAGTATTTCAAATTTCTAGTATATACAGAGAGCCTCTTTACAATATCTATAAGCCATACAAAGACTATGGAGAAATGCTTAGTGTTCCTGCCTAGTGATCTTTTCACACAGAAAACTTGTGTCCTCAACTTGTTGTGTTGGAACTGTCCAGGATGTACATCTTGTACTGGTGTTCATAACAGCAACAAATGTTAGTAAGGTCCAGAAGACATTTTTTACACATTAGTAGCTCTTGCTACCTTTCTTTCTAATTCATCAAGCAATAATTTCACTTTGTGTAGCAGCTAATAATACCACTTCAAATTAACTTAATATGTGCCCTATATGTAACCTCTGTTTAGACAAGTGTCTTTGAGACAGGGAGTATAAACAAGCACAACAATTATTTGTCCATGCCTTGTGCACTAATTCAGGTCAGTCTGATGAGTGTTGGTCAGAAAAGAAAAGAAATTACTGCAATCTGGGCTGCAGCAACTTTTTACTTGAATATTTAAACAGCATCAGGGGTCATCTCTGACATGTTTTGTGCTGAAAACCACCTTTTCACTCCTTATTAAAGCATGTTTGAGAACAAAATGTGTCAGAGATAACCCCCTGATACCTTTAAATATGCAAAAAAAAGTTGCTGCAGTCGTGACTGATTCACCAGAGTACAATGAGCCAGACCAACAGTGAAGAGGGTTGTGCTGGAGAAAGTTAGGATCTCAAGCAAAAAGTCAGTAACTTCTTACTGCTGGGTATTTGAAATGGTCAATTTTTAGGAAAACTAGTCTAATAACTAAGAAAACAACCAATTGCAATGTCCCTAGTAGTCAGTACTCTCTGCCATTTTTTAATAATATATTTAATGCAAAAATATTACAATACAAACATAAAACAAAACACATTTTAATATTAAATTACAACTTTAGATCATTTAGAAGCACACAAATTAATATTTGGCATTTCAGAGTAATATATCCTTTTGCATGCACATGATTGGATGATGGAATTCAGCAGAACTTTCACTAAGCTAAGTCAAAATTCCCTTGCAAAAGTGAGCAGCCTATTTGCTTTTAGTAAATTGACCCAACACAGTTTAATAGGTTTGTATTTTTTTTAAACAGAAATGTGGATTGATTTTCATTTATTTTTCTTATTTTGTTGTGTGAGTGACTTTTGTTTGTGGAGACACACACGGCTTACTAGTGCACAAAGGTGGCTCCATAGGAACCTTGCAAACGAAATGAGTGACACCAAAACATGATAGCAGGACAACTCAGTTCAGGGGACTAGCTAATGCTGCAGGAAACTTTTAACCATCCTCACAATGTATCCATTGTAAGTGATTAAATCAGCATTTGAAATAGCTTAAAAACATTTTTACTTTAATGTCACTCTAAAGTTTCAGAAACGTAAGCATAAAATTGTAGAATGTTATTGTAAATTAGAACAGTTCAGAAGTGACAGTCGTGCAGTCAAATTCACAAATATAATTTTTTAATTAATTAATTTATATTTCCCTAACACCTTTCTTTCTAGGGACTCAAAGTGCTTTATTTGTTGTTGGGACAGATAGTAAGGCAAGCATTTTGGGCATGCTCAGGAGAATGTCATACTGAGGCCAATTGTAGACAGGAACCAATTAACGTACCAGCATGTTTTTTGGAGCGTGGGATGAAACAAGAGTACCTCGAGGCAACCCACGCAAGCACAGTGAGAACATGCAAACTCCTTACAGATAGTATCCTGACTGAGACTGGAACTGAGGACCCCAGTGCTGTTTAGCCACTTAATTTTCTCCTTGAGGAAAAGTATCGCTACTCGTACTCAGTCTGGAAAAAATAGTATTGGTTCATCCCTTATATAAATGTATAATAATAGTGTGTGATGGTGGGGGGGGGGGGGGGGGGGGTTGTGTGAAGTGGTTCAGTGCAATGCAGAATTAAATACAAATGACAAATGAGGATTGGTTCATTCATCTCCCTATCCTATGTGTACAGAGGTAATTAATAAGGCATTATGATAGGCAATTATATTATAAGCACACTAATTCAAACCCCCTTTTTCCCTTGTTTATAGTCTATGTCTATAACTAGGGATGAGCTTCGCGCTCGAGTCGAACCTATGTTCGACTCGAACATAGCATGTTCGAGCGTTCGCCGAACACCGAACATTATGGGATTTCCGCGGTGTGTTCGACCGCGGGACATCCCACAATGCACTGCGCCGTCCGAAACGGTAATTGGCTACAGTCTTGCACCTGACCGCAGGTCAGGTGCAAGACTGTGCCAATCAGGGCTCAGTACAAACATAGAGCCATGATTGGGCAAAGTCACGATGACTCTGCCCAATCATGTCTCACAGCTAAGTCCCTGCAGCACACTATATAAGGCTGCTGACACCGCGGCCCTGTGTAGTGTGTTGAAGGAGACTGATGAGAGATATACAGAGAGAGATATATAGCGAGAGATATACAGAGAGAGATATACAGAGAGATATGTACAGATAGATATATATACAGAGAGATATATACAGAGATATATATATATATATATACAGAGATATATATATATACAGAGAGATATATATACAGAGAGAT
>NW_017308736.1:146671-147136 GCF_000935625.1 Nanorana parkeri | reverse complement strand
TCCCCGACTGACACTACCCTGGGTGATGCCTTTCTGTCCTCAACGGCCCTCCCGACAATTTCAGAAGCAGACCTTTTATGTCTTAATGCAGACATAACACAGGAGGAAGTTACACAGGCCATCAAACACACAGCCAACGGAAAGTCACCGGGTCCTGATGGGTACACTTACGAATTCTACAAACTCTTGCAAGACCAGGTGACTCCTACACTATGTGATGTTTATAACACCATATGGCAGGGAGGAGCATACCTCAACACGGGGCGGGAGGCATACATTAAAGTAATCCCAAAGAAGGACAGGGACCCCACTCTCCCGGACTCTTACCGCCCAATATCTCTCATTAATACTGACGCCAAGCTACTCTCCAAGATTGTTGCGGACCGGCTAGCCAAAATTCTACCACATCTAATTTCCCCGGCCCAAGTTGGCTTTGTGAAAGGACGCTCAGCGGTCGCGAACATT
>NW_017308736.1:123647-144812 GCF_000935625.1 Nanorana parkeri | reverse complement strand
GCGGCCATAACATAAAATGGAGCGAAGGAAAGGAGGAAAAGCGGAAAGGATTACAAGTTTACAAGTTCTAAAATTAAAAGGTTGCCTTTATTACGCTCACCAGTTGTATTATGTTAGAGTTATTGTAGCTGATAAGTTTATTAATGAAAAGGCTATCTCCTGACCGGCATTGTATGTGGATCAACATATTACGCCTTAGTCTCCTAGGGCTCTAGGAGACCTCACTACTGCTACCCAGGCTTTATGATTCTAAGACCTCATATATGACATGTTATGTCTAGATCCTTTGTACACATACAATGTAACTCTGTTTTACGTATTACGAATTTATTGTATCTGTGCCTTTTTTTGAAAATAATAAAAATTTTATATAAAAAAAAAGAAAAAAAAAAGGCTTTTTCTGAAGCACATACAGAACCAGATAATACCAATGGTCTCTGAAACAAGAATAAAAAGATGAGAAACATAGACTTTGTTGCTGATAACTAAACACTGGTCCAGACACACACATTTTCACACCTGCCAATGATATGTTTTTCATGTTATTTATTTTAAGCAATAGTTCAAGATTAGAATTTATCAATTTAAAATTGTATAATAAAAATGTTTTGGTTATTTTGTTCATTCCTGCCCTATCCTACTTCCTATTCATTCATGATTGTTGACTTGGTAAACATACTATCTCCATGGGTAATGAATGAACAGGAACACTCAATATAGAGGATTCCTGTTCATTCATAACAGGGGCTGCAGAAAAAGAGATTGAGGTCTGTTTAAACCCCTGATATTTCCCCAGAGCTCCCAACAGTAAAGTAAAAAATGAAAAAGAATAAAAATAGAATAGTTGAAAATTAATTTAATTTTTTTTAAAAGAATGGAAAAAAAAGTGATTTTCGGTTTCGGCCTGACAAATTTTGTGTTTTTCGGTCTCAAAATTCAATTTCAGTGCAATTTACTCTCCATTTTCACCCCACGCTCACTCCAACACAATCAACTGCACTACGAGCAACCCCTCCCATCAAGCCAGGGTACTCTGTGTAATCCTTGACTCTGAGCTCTCCTTTTAGCCCCACATCCAATATATCTAAATCTTGCCGACTCAACCACCATAACATTTCTAAAATTCACCCCTTTTTCACAAACAAAACCACAAAGCTTCTAATTCACTCCCTTGCAATCTTTCGCCACGACTATTGTAACTCCCTCCTTGTTGGCCTACCACAAACAGGCCATCCCTCTTCAGTCTATCATGAGTTCTGCTGCCAGACTCATCCACCTTACCAACCGTTCAGTGTCTGCCGCCCCTCCACTGGCTCCCAATTGCCCAACAAATAAAAGTCAAAATATTAACAACAACATACAAAGCCATCTACAACTCTGGTCCCAGCTACATCTCCAACCTCATCTCAAAATATCACCCAAGTCATCCTCTCCGCTCCTCCCAAGACCTCCTGCTCTATAGCTCTCTCATTACCTCCTCCCATGCTCACCTCCAGGACTTCTCCAGAGTGTCCCCCATCCTCTGGAACCCCTTATTCCAATTTGTACACTTATCTCCTATGCTGTTCACCTTTATGCAATCCTTAAAAATTAATCTGTTCAGGGAAGCCTATCTCACCTCAACATAACTGCCCTTTACTTCTGCACTAACTCAATTGAAACAAGTATTACCTTTTGTATCAGTCACCTCTATACATATTTCAGTATCTCTGATTGTGTGCCTTTTGGGCTTGATGGAAGATCTGGCACCCACGACCGCTGAGCGAACTCTACTGGGCCTCCTTTTCTTCTATGCTTGAAAATCTATTGCGATAAGGTGGACGAAACCGGATGCTTCATCTCTCCTGTTCTGGAGGCAATTAGTTAACTCTAATTTACCATTGTATCAAGATACATATGAGAATCAGGGGTGGGCAGTGAAATTTCTCAATGTGTGGTCTGTATGGTTGGACTAATCCTCCACTGAAACTAAAGCCCTCTCTTGAACATTATGTTTATTGTACCTCACTGCTCCTGATTTGACTTAACATCTAATACACTACTTTCCTGCATGGGGATTTTCATTTGTACTTTTCTTTTAATGGGTCTCTTGCATTTTTGAATTGTTCTTTAGTTTTTGGGCACCATTTCAACTGAGCAGCAGGGCACGCAAGCCAAATCTCCCCCTTCATGTTACGAAAAAACATTTCCTATTTGAGGTAAAAAGAAAAAACCCTGAAAATAAAACAGCATGCTCACAAAATTACAAGCTCTGTATTTAAACAGATTGAAAAAAGTATTACTTATCTGTGGTAGCGCGACTGCAAGACAAATTTTCTTTGCTGAGTAGCTTGTAGGAGGAGAACAGAGGAGTGTCTTCACAGCCTGATGATCGGCCTCTCTGTGATAACATCCCACGGTGTCAGGGAAATGCTGTGCATGTACAGTATCACTGAAGTGCAATGCATTATGGGACATGTAGTACCAATAACAGAAATGCACTCAGCAGCAAGGCGGGCACAGCAGAGACGGTAAGAGCCACATTAGTAAAGGTAAAATAAAATGAAAAATAAAAAAGCAAAAGACAGAAATGTTTTATTATTTGTACTAGGTTTGCTAAGTGCAATCTAGATAGGTAAATAATAGCCTTTAGTACTACTTTAAACACTATAATTAAGTTGTTTTTGCAACAGGATCCACACCAGGCAGCTTTGAATAAAAAAAATTAAAAAAAGACATTAGAATGCATTTAGTTTACTGAAAAATGCAAAATGCAAGAGCATGTGTATATGCACAGTATTTAAACACTTTGACTGAATTGTTTTTTTTTTTTACAGAATACACACCAGTCAAATTAAAAAAAAACAAAAACATAAAAAAAACATTAAAGTGTATTTATTTTACTAAAACTGCCCCAAGATAGCTTTGATTTTAAAAAAATCAACATTAGAGTGTATTTATTTTACTGAAAAAGTCCCCAAAACATTGTAGTGAATATTCACACAGTATTTCAGTACTTGTACTAAACACTGAATCCAAACCCTCATTTTTAAACCTAAGTGAAAGTGAAAAGAATGAAAAAGTGGAAAAAATAAAAGTCCCCTCCAAAAATAGCAAAGGGGGTCAGCAGCTAAACAGCGAATGATGTTGTTGCTGACACACACAAAAAGTGTGTGTCTCTTTAATCTGCTACAGGACTGTGCAACACACTATGAGTATGTATGTGTCTCAATGTGAATATAAAGTAGCTGAAAGAGTTTTCCTAAAAATAAGGATTTCCTCAGAGAAAGATGAGACGCCTGGAGTCCAAGAATAAGGATACTTTGGATACTTTCTGGTATAATACTTTATTTTGTCAAACAAGGATTTTGGGTACGCCATCGATGTGTTTCGTCGTACTACTGACCACTTCTTCAGGAAGGTGCATGACTGGGCTTACAAAAAATGTTGTGACAGCCTCACACAGACTGAAGGCCAACACAACATTTTTTGTAAGCCCAGTCATAAAGTGTTATACCAGAAAGTATCCAAAACTATTTCTTGGACTCCAGACATCTCTGCTCATCTTTCTTTGAGCAAATCCTAATTTTTGGGAAAACTCTTTCAGCTACTTCATTTGACAACGGGGACAGGAGCAGCCCAGCATCCAAATCACCCAAAGATATTCATTAAAGAGCATCGAGAACAACTTCTAACCTGCACAGGGACAGACATTTTCCCTGCAAGCCTTTTCATATACTGTGATCTTCCAAGGAAGATCACGCAACCCAACCGATGTGAGTATCAGTAGTTCAACTAACGTTTTAACAGAATTCTGTCTGTACTCTGATAATGCTACACTCTGTTTTCTCCATTTTTTTCTTTCTTCTATTACCCAATTTTGGAAGACTATACTTTCCCAATGTGAATATAGGCATTTTTAGCAATCAGCAGCAGCACCTAGCTCTCCCTATAAACCCGTGGTTCTCAACCTGTGGGTCGCGACCCAAAAGTGGGTCACAACCCACAGTTGAGGGGGTCACCACATGCCTTGTGCTACACTAGGTGAGAGGCTCCTCAGCCTCCTCCTAGTGCTGCAGTGTCAGTTCTCCAGCTAGATGGCAATGCAGAAGCGGTGCCAGGGAAGAATCAAAGAGATGGGAGCGGGAGTGAGGGGAGGTGAGTTAGTCAGAGCTGTCAACAGAACACTGACTTGATCAACAAAGAGCCACACTGACCTCCACAGAGACCGCACTAACCCCCGTAGAGCCCGTGCCAACCACCGCAAAGCCCGTGCTGACCATCCCAGAGCCCTGCTGACCACCCCAGAGCCCGTGCTGGTCACTACAGAGCCCACACTGGTAACCACAGAGCCCGCACTGGTCACCACAGAGCCCGCACTGACCACCACAGAGCCCGCACTGACCACCACAGAGCCTGCACTGACCACCACAGAACCCGCACTGACCACCACAGAGCCGCACTGACCGTGATAGAGCCCCATTGATCACTTGTGACCCCACACTGGCCACCTGAGAGCCTGCACAGATACTAGTATTGGTGCATCCCTAAATTTTACCGTTGGGGTCACCACAACTTGGCAAATGTTTCCAAGGGGTCCCGCCCCTTGAAAGTCTGATCTTTTTCTAAATACTTCACATTTCTTCCAACACCCACTGAACAAAGATTGCTGGGAATGCTAACTTTTTGATGGAGTGGGCTGGAACATAAGTAAATCCTAATGCTTGGCCCTTCTAAGCCACCTGGCCACAGTTTAGAAGTTAAACAAAATGAGAGTGCATCATCTTTCATTGATTACTATACATGCAAACATCTGCAATAGTACCCCATTTTCATGAACCATGAATTACTTGAGTTCAGTTCAAACTCATGGTCAACCTGATCCTGAAGCTCATTCCTATAAAACTTTTATAAATGTGTATTGTTGGATTAAAAACAATATGCGAAAAGCTTTGGGAACTTGATACCCTCTAAAAAGAGGGAGTTATGATAGAAGTGGGAGGTGAGGAAATATGAGATTTCCAGAGTATTTAAAAGTCCCAAACTTTCAAATATTGAGCTGTGTTGTTGTTTTGTATTTTGGCCCCATGTCAGGGGTAAGCCAGAATATATTGTTTATGCTAAGAGGATCATTTTTCATCACCTCAATGCTCACGCAGAGAAGGTTTTCAAAAGTAGCATTGTATTTTGTCAGCTGACTGATTTGTGCTGCTGGATAATTCCTTTATTTATAGGAGTTGAGAATTCCCAGATCCCCATTAAGCCTAAAGACACATAAGGTATAGTAAGTGATTTAAGATTTGTTGGTTCCAGAAGAATAATCTGACCTACATTTTCAGAATTCTGAGTAAAATAATTCTGATTCTAAGGAAAGGAAGATAAGGAATTTTGATACCTGCAAAGCATCTGAACAAAAAGAAGTTGTATTTCCCCCAGGCAGTAAGAAGCAACTTTATTTTTCTAAGTATGGTTGGGTAATTTGCAGAATTTTTGTATCATATTAGTTGGACAGGTAGATGGGCAGGTATTGCAGTTTATATTAAGTGCTTTGGATTTAGCATTATTCATTTTCAGCTCAGATATTTTGGTGAATGTTGAGATGGTGGTTAGGAGGTTGATTAGTGATGTATGACATTTAGTGACTAGCTATGATATTTTCATGCAGATATGTTCTAATTACATAACATGGAAATAGAGTGGTGTGTTTGCAAAAAATAACACCTATAAAAGCCCTTAATAGGAAAATCAGTGACTCCCAGTGGATGCTTTAAAGTAGATTGTGAATCTGAAACTTGATGGAGCCAATTGCTTTGAAAGCTTGCTTAATGCTCTTACAGTACACAGCATAACTTATGTATTATATAAATACAGAGAGCGATGATCACATTTAACTCTCACCAAACTGGGGTATCATGGCCTGACAATAAAAGTCATGACAAAAAAATGATAGCTCTAAATGATGTTACTATTGCTTTTATGTTTCATCATAAGTAAATGTTATTTCCAGTGCAGCATACTTGTTGACTGCCAAATAAAGAAGAAACAACAAAAGCATACTAAAAATAAATCACAATAACCTTTTTTAGCAAGTGATTAATGTTAAAAAAAAACTGTACTTCTCTGAATGTCTGCTATGATTATTTTTAGCTGCAGATTTACAAATTACATTTTATCTTCTGAAATACAAGGCATGCATAATGTAAACCGATGTAACATGTTTGATTTTTAAAACACTAATTAACAATTAATAAATACGGTTTTTACTTTCTAGGAGGAAAAAGTCTGAGTATCAATGTTTTAGAAAATACTGAGAATATGATAAAAGGGATTCTGTTATGAGAAAATAATAGAAGCCGTTAATGAACTCTCCTTTTGACAATGCTAATTTCCAGGCTGTTATGCTGATGCTGTCTGAGTCACTGACCCAGAAGGATAGAGATAGGGAATCATTTTATGATGTTTAGCTTGCTTGTTCTGGGTCTGTATGTTAGAATTAGGTGAAATTACACCTAAAGGTATATCTAAATTGAAGAATAAAAATACATTATATTGCAGCTTTCCAGTCCTTAGATGTGGTAGCTAAATTAGGTTTCTTTTTCAAGCTTCTTTCCTTTATTTGTATCTGGTGATCCTGCCAATAACACACTTCCTGTCCTTGGGTGACATTTACTCACTGTTCTGTATCTATCTAAGAGCAGCATTGTCACCATAGGGCAGGAGTGTGCTAGAACTACAGAATACCTCCCCGTTTCATTTTCTCTCTTCTCCCCTAATAACAAAACAAGGAGGTGTTCTGTAATCCTAACACACTTCTTGATAACATTGTTTGACATGCAGACTACACAAGATATAAGACAGCACTGTCTTGGGACTTATTGAACATATATAACAAATTGCTTTCAGTTGTTTTTTTTTAACAGATTGCTGGGAATTGCTTTGTCATGTTACAAAATACCTTTTAAAGGTATTTTATTTGCTCTTTCACTATGTTTGTCTTCACTAGGATGAAGATTCCTGCTGAGCTACTGAAGCTGAGTGAAAGGATATACAAGTACAACTTATGCATTAATGATTTTTAATGTACTGCATTCATTTTAGTTTACTTTACTTGTGTCAGGAAATGTGTTCCACAAAACTGCTAACCACCTCTGTAAAAAGTATTAGGAATAGTGTAAATATAACATTTACAATTACATTAATTCCCAGAATTGTTATTTGATCTAAATACATGAGAGAAAACCCATTATGTATAGTATAACTTTATATGTAACTGCACTGTTATTAAAAATATAACACTGTTATTACATATAAAAATGTACATACATTCATTCAAAATTACACCTATTATGTTTTTGGGGAAAAAAAAGGTTTTGCAAATGAATGAAAAGATACATTGTTTAGCTAAGTTGTAATCAAAACAGAAAGAGTTACAGGGTCCAATTATGTAAGCCATACTAAGGTGAACAGTACATTTTATTTAACAGCAATTAACAAGGAAAAGTAATTACCTTACTTTGTATATTTTAGGGATTCATTGATTTTGCTGTCTAATATGACCATGTGCACTTTTTTCAAAGAGCCTTTTTGGTTATAGGATGCCTGCATCACCACACATTCTAATTTACTAGTGTAGCTAGATTTGTTCCACTGGGAATTAATTATCTAGTGAATTACTTGCTCTTTCATTATATGGACATTGCTGCAGTAAAATGAGTAATTCACATTAACTCTTTAACATGTTGGTTTTTTTCTAAACCCCTTGGAAATCAGGATTTTCTTATAATCAAGTAGTGCACCTATTTTACAAATAGTCAAGTGTATAATTTTTTTCTGATGTGGGCACTGAAATGGCATATAGGTCAACAACCAGTTTACTTGTTACGTGCTACAAACATTTAAATAGAAAAATTACTGTAAAGGTTGAAACTACAACTACAATGTGGCACTAAATATCCCTTACAAAGTGTTAGCTTTTTAAAAGTTTTTTTTAAAATAAAAAAATAATAAATGGCTATCAGGGTTATTTACAAAAGGGTGAAGAGTTTGGAGAAGGCAGGAGAAGTGACCAATCTAGAACAACATAGCTGATCTGGAAAGTGAGCTGAATTGGAGAATTTTTCCAAAGCAGCTATGTTGTCCTAGATTGTTCACTTCTCCTGTCTTCTACAAACTCTTCACCCTTTTGTGAATAGCCCTGATATTAAATGACTTAATGACTAAAAGCTGCCACTACAAAGCCCAACTATCCCTTTACAGTCCTAATGTTTTGTGGCCTAACTATATATGTTTGTGCCATGTAGTCACATCGTTATACTTTATACCTTTAATAATATTCCTGATTTTTTTTGGGTTTACTGGCACAGTAATGACCGAAATTTCATTTGTTAATCAATGAATAACTATGCTAGTAATAGTCATATGTCACACTACTGTTATGAATTAACCATTAAAGAACATATATATATTATTTTGGGCCACAATTACTGTTGTCTTACAGTGTATTTTGCCTGTATTTGCGAGAGAGAGAAAGAAAGAAAGAAAGAGAGAGAGAAAGAGAGAGAGAGAGAGAGAGAGAGAGAGAGAGAGAGAGAGATGTTGGGGAGCTCACAAAGCACTTGCACGGGACTTTTCCATAAACAAAAGTCTTTATTATTTTTTCAACAGCAGATGATCAAGGAAGTAGCTTGTCTTCAGCATAATATACACTGTGTTGCCAGATTATTATGACCACCCCATCAGTACTTCGTTGGGCCCCCTTTTGCCTTCAATCCTGTGGCAATTCTTCTTGGCATTGACTCCACGAGATGTTGAAAGGTGATGCGAGGAATCTGACGCCATACCTGATGAATAGCACTGTCCTGTTCTGTGAGATTTGATGGTTGTGGAACCAGCTGCCTGATGGCTCTTTCAACTTCGTCCCACAAATGCTCAATTGGATTGAGATCTGGTGATTGTGGGGGCCACCTAAGCAAGGTAAAGTCTCCCTCATGTTCTTGAAACCACTCCTGCACAATACGAGAACCGTGGCATGGCACATTGTCTTGTTGGAAGAAGCCATCTCCATTGGGATACACCATCAACATGATGAACTTAATCAGCAACGATACTTTGGTATGTTGTGCTATTCAGACATTGTTCCACACGGATTAAAGGGCCCAAATCATGCCAGGAAAACATGCCCCAAAACATAACACTGCCCCCACCAGCTTAAAGGGTTGTACTCATGCATGTGGGGTGCATGCTTTCATGCACTTTCCGCCAGATTCTCACTCTGCCATCTGCATGATGCAACTGGAAACGTGAATCATCGGACCACATGACTTTTTTTCCAATGCTCGACTGTCCAATCCTTGTGTTCATGTGCAAATTGGAGATGTTTTATCTTGTTAACTGCAGACAGCAAAGATGTTCGAACAGGCCTTCGGCTTCCATATCCCATACGATGCAGTGTACGGCGAACAGTGCTTTCAGAGATCATTTTAATGGATCCCTGATTAAGATCTGCAGTAATTTGATGCACTGTTGCCCTTCTGTTGTCTTGTACCAGTCTTGCCACTCTCCGTTCTGCCCTAACATTGACTAGTCGCTGACGGCCACAATTCGCATGTTCAGACCCAGATTTTCGTCTGACAGTCCAGTCTTTAAACACTTTAACAACAGCTGCTCTTGAACATTTAACTAATTCTGCTGTTTTGCTGATACTCGCTCCATGGCTCCAAGCGCCAACGATCATCCCACGTTCAAAGGCTGTTAAATCGCGTTGTTTACCCATATCTTCAGAAAAAAAAAATCACTTCTACTGTCGTGGTAAACAACCTGCTTCCCTATTTATAATAGTATGGCCCTCTAGCAACTTCAGCACAATATTATAGTTAATTTGCCTACAAACATCAGGTGGTCTTAACAATCTGGCCACTCAGTGTATATTGACACACCAATCCTCAAGTTGTCCCACACAATCACAGTGTCCCAGTCTTTTAACGGTTTTCTCTTGCAGAACTGCTGCTCCGGCCTCAATCCTCCCCGCCACTTTCTGTTTACTCCAGACAACCTCAATAACGTGCTAACCTGCACAATAGGCTTCCAAACCTGCAGCTCCCTGCTGCACAAGCCTCCACTCTGATTCCTTGGTGGAGTTCTCTTGTCTCCCAGGTGGGGCCCTCAACACACCCCAGCACCCTCTTCATGAGGGTTGTACACAGGTGCACAATTAGGTGCTAGTTGCTACTAAAACATGGACCCAGGAATGGAAAATTCCATCCCACCCAGAGCTCTAAGAAATCTCCCGGCTCCAGGATCACAACTATGATCCAGAAAACACGGAAAGGACTGAAAAGCCAGCTCTTTCCTGATACAAGCAATTGCTTCCTGGAGCCACTCAACCCCTCTGGCTGAGAATCCTGGGCCACTTTGAGGCCACATAACACCATGGTATTGCCACGCAATGCTCCAATATATGTATATACACACACATATACACATACACACACTGACACAAGTGAGACCTTCAACTAACTGAATGGACACATGTCAAATAATTGCAACTGCAATCATCATAGGGTTTGTCCTGTCTGTCATTTTCTATAAACATAATATAAATAACATGTTTAAAATCCAACTCCATCTTTTTTCTTTGTATACAATGGATAAAATGTGGATGAGTCAAAATATCTGTCAGAAATTCTAACGCTGCCTCACTTTTTTTGTTATCACTTCCTTTCCTGACATGAAGTGTATTGTTTTTATTGTCACTTTCTTTCCTGACATGAAGTGATGGAAAAATCTCCCCAATTATGACACAGATGGCAACAAAAATCTGATACAAGTTCTAACTCTTCCTTGCTCTATCATAAATAAAATAAACATTTTGGGCTGGGAGTGGGCTCTAGGGCTTAATCACATCTGTGCAAGGAGGTGCATTGCAGTAACATGTGCATTACCAAAATGTATTTTAATGCATGTTATGCGCATTAGTGCATTGCTGTGTCATTTATTCTAATACAAATGCCGAAGCTCCGCCCCGCCCCACTGAAGCGCCACCCTGCCTTGATGAAGCCCCGCCCCCATCCCGCTGAAGCCCGCACCCCTCGGTAACCAAGCTATGTGGGGAGGAGGACTTTCTCATCACTGGTGAGTCACTGGTGAGGCATCAAGATCGTTTTTTTTGATTGGACAGCTTGGACCAATGGCGCTTTGGCATTGGTCCAAACCATTTACAGAACTCACACCTCTAACACAGAGTAGAGGCTGTGACAGCTCTTGCTTCACCAAGTTAGGTTACACAAGCAGTGGGGAAGCCACTAGTTGTCAAAAGCCGGATGCGGTTACACAGCGGGGAGGCTTTACAATAATGTTTATTTCAATGTAAAACCTGTCTCATCTTTCCCTCTTAAATTGTGGCCTAACCATGCTATTTACATACTGTCCATCCAATGTACAATATTTGTGGTTATTGTCTTTCATATAGCACACTCTAATGTTTATTTCAAGAACAGGAGCCACACTGGGCCACAGAATCTGGAAGCTCTTTAGGGGCAGGTGGATGACCCCACATCAGCTTGTTCCAGGCTAGGTTGTATGTGACAAATGCACAACCTGCTGGGTACCCTTCAGTTCAGAAAGTTTGCACAT
Organism: Nanorana parkeri; assembly: GCF_000935625.1. NCBI lineage: Eukaryota > Metazoa > Chordata > Amphibia > Anura > Dicroglossidae > Nanorana > Nanorana parkeri. The sequence goes on along the minus strand of NW_017308736.1, from coordinate 133,202 downwards.
GCCTACATTGCCTGGCACATGTCTTAAACCTGGTAGTTTAATGTTTCCTGTTTGGTGTCCTGGCTTTCAGGATGTTCTTCAGCAAGTCAGAGGAGTATGTGGCCAATATACTGTAAGTGGTCATAGCCATGAAGTCTTCGCATGGATGAAATGCATCATCAACTCAAGTCTCCTGCCAACTGCCTGATATCTGATACACTCACATTCCGGAACTTCATGTTGACCATGCTGAAGAAGCAACACCAGCAACACTGGACCATCAAGTGGTTCCCGATTCATGATGCATGCAACATTTTGTTACTATTCAAAGAGCCACAACAACCAGAATGGTGAGCTAAGGTGAGGTGGAGATTAGTGACACAATCCATCTAGTGTTCCTTCTGGAGCACACACTGCATTGTGTAATAAACTGGGCACTGTAGGCACACCAACATGAGGAAGAGAAGGATTTTCTGAAGTATTCATGCCAGAAAGATAATTTGTATAATGCCTCCATTCCCTTGAGGCAGAGACAGAAGGAAGCAGATGAGGAGTATGATAAGGAGGGTTGGAGCACTGGTGGTAAAAGTAGGATAGTTGGGGTACTGGTAATGAGGAGCAGGGGGGGGCTTAAAGGTGGGCATTTCACTTATAATATGGGGTTATATGCCATCATAGAAGAGGGAGCACAAAGTGCCCCTCTCTGAGGTAGCACAGCAAGGAACCTCTTTGCCGTTTCTCCTGTTGGTGGCTGGATCCACTGATCTGTAAGCATAGGGGAACAGGGATCATTTATTGGGAAATGGCTGGCTGCCCTCTCACAAGGTTACCTTGGTTTCATACTTTGAAACAAGCAAAGCTGCCCTTTGTGGTTGGCATATCACTGGACACTTCTGTGCAACAGAGGTGTGCTTAAAAAAAACACACCCTCTTTCATCCCCTGTTAGCAATAGCTACCATTACATTTAATAAATCTGTTGTCTGACTCCACAGCACTGGAGGTATAGCTGCCATCAGCAGTGAATGGCCAAACAGGTTTTTGCTCCCTTCACTTTGGTTCGGTTATTCATTCGGCTTGCTTTGGCAGCTTAGTGAATAACCCGCTAAGTGTTTACGGAACGTAGTTCTTCGCAATTTATAAACCTTAGTGTCTCCTGGTGCATCACAGCCCCGGAAACATCTATCAGAATAGTTAAGCTTTAATCGAGCTATACGTGTAGGGACTAGGTACCATCTCTTTATAACCCTATAAGCCGTCAGCATTTGTAATATTAAGTGAGCATTTAGCAATATTTTCCCAGAGCTGTTTCCAATTTCCTTCTGACCAATTCTGTGGAAGATCTGCCTCCAATTTGCTAACATAAGGGTGCGTTTTATAATCAGATAGTTTAGTCAATTGTAAGTATAGAACTGATACTAGTCTTGGCCCTCCCGGTGAGTGCAAATTGATACGTTCAAAACATGCAGGTGGCTTCTTCGGGTCTCGCCTCCTATTCAAAGTCGAGATCCTATGATGGATTTGCAAATATCTATAAAATTTAGATCTCCAAATTCTGTTTATGTTCTTTGATGTAGGAGCAGGTGGGTACACTAGGGTAGCATAGAAAATCATACACTTTTCCATATCCATGGGCTACCCACCACTGGACAGCAAATGCATCAAACTATCCTAGCTTGAAGGTTGTGAAAGAAGAGGGAGGATTCGCAGATAGGGTGAAATACTGTAAGTCTCACTGAATATTATAGAGAATCCCAGACCTTCAAGGCATGTTTCATGAGTTTACTTAAAGTGATAGGCCTATCTCGGGGGGTAACGATGAAAGAGTAGAAAGAGGTATAGGTGAACACGCTGGAACTTCTTGTAGGGTCCAAAGAGAACTTTTACTCTGTTGATCTATAGTAATAAGGGGCAAAAGTTGGGAAGCTTGAAAAAAGAGAGTTACATTTAGTCAGCCTATTCCCCAATCTTTCTTGTGTTTAAAGAGAGATGATTGAGCTTCCCTAGGTTTGAGGGAATACTAAGTGAACATTGTAATGGTCCTTTATAAGGAGCACAATGCAAAAGGAGATATAGCAATTGGCAATGTTCTGAAATAATATAATAGCTTAGGAAGTAGTGTCATCTTAATTGCAGACACTCTACCAAACCATGACAAAGTGTACGAGTTCCAGCTACGCAATAAAGCTTTTATCATGTGGAATAATGCAATATGGTTTGCTGCATATAATGTATCATATGATGAGGTGATATCAACACCCAAATATCATATAGAGGTCCTTGCCGGGGAAAAAGCAAAATTGTGGCAAAGATGTTCATATGCAGACTGAGGTAAGGTAACATTCAGTGCAGCAGATTTATTCCAGTTAACCATGAGGCCAGAGATAGCAGAAAAGTGTTTTAGTGTGGCAAAAAGTTTAGGAATAGAAGTATGGGGTTGGGTAAGTGTTAGCATCACATTGTCTGCAAATAGGCTAGTTTCATATACAACTCCTGTCACTTCAATCCCCTTTATATTATTTATATTTATATTTGGGTTAGTCCGAATTAGAAATGCTAGGGGCTCAATGGCAAGCAAAAAAAAAGCACAGGCGATAGGGGGCATCCTTGTCAAGTGTCTGGCTCAATAGAGAGTACAAAGGAATTAGAAGGAATTGCCAAAGCCCCTTTTCAGAAATGCATGGTTTAGTCCTAGGAGATTGAGTCAAATGCCCATTGTAAGTCTAGAGATAATAGGAAACCTGGAGTAATTCCTATTTTATGGGCTTCTATTTTTCAATCTCTCTCCAGTTACAATATGTAACTACTTGGACTGTTGGTTTCTGCTGCACTTCCAACAGCCACTGACTTTTTTCCATCTTCTTTTTCCATTTCTGATCTTTTCGTTATTGCCAACCACTACAATGGAAATGTCAGCCAGAAGACAAAAAAGCACAATGTGTGCAAATCTAAGCTGTTTATATAAAGTTTGCCACTATTACCTTAACAAAAGAGAACTGTATTGCCCACTATCCCTGCATTACAAATCTGGGAAACTTGAATTAACATGATGCACTTGCTATGCAAGCTATTGTGATATGTGGTGGTGTACAATCGCGTTTTTTTACAGTTTGGTAGTACTTTTTCTATTAAATTCTTGTTGAGAAACATCTATAGCAAGCTTAACTGAGAATATACAGTATTCCTCATTATATGCATGGAATCAAGAAAAGAAAATAACTAATTAGAATAATAAGAAACTCAGTATATATTACATTGCTCTTTAATTTTTTGACACCAGAAAATTGTTGCCATGGAAGTGAGCTGCAGAAGCAAGAAATATAAAAAGTTATTTAAAATGTGTGAAAACTGTCATTGCTAATTCTTCAACAAAGAGATGTGTTTTTACTGTTGACATATCTTAGGTACTTATATCAGATCAAGCTGAAATTGTAAATTATCTTGATTTCTTGCATATGGCAAAACTACAATTGCAGGCTTGAAATGTTGTTTAAGCTGTGCATCATAAAAAGAAGAATATCTAAAGGAAAGATGAATAACTGGCTAGAACTGCCATCCACTCGGGTTCCCCCTGCTCTTCTAAAACATTAAAAACTTGATTAAAACGTTTTTTTACAGCTTTATTCTTGAAATAGATTCTATGCACAACTTTTGACTTGAATTCCATTCAGATGCACTTTTAATACTACAAGATATACTAACTCTTAAAGGTTTCTTGACAAAAATGTGTCTATTAATTTCGATTAACTGAATACAGTTTAAAATCAAACCAGATAAGGACATCCAGCAGTTACTAGTAATAAACATTATCTGGGCATTTTCTAATTGAATAAAGGCTACTTACTTAGTATAGTGAATGTTGCCTTTGCAAAAAGAATGTTAACTGAGCTAAAAAAATGGTAAAGTCGAACTTTGTACCACACCAAGGAATTGATCACAGATCACTGGCAAAAATGCCTTCACAACAACCCTGAATTATTCAGTATTGTTTCTGTTAAATAAATACTAAGAGTTTCATGCCGTCCCTTTTCTTCTTGAAATGTGCAAGCGTATTACTTGACGCTTCTGTATATGCTACATTGTCATTGTCGTATTATAATTTGGTGATTGATGTTCTTTTTTACCTAGACAAAAATATTTAAATCTTAATATTCTTTATTAACTTATTAAGTCACCTGTCCCATTGTAAGTACTGAATTGCATTGTCCTTATTGAATTTCTGTAAAAAGTAAACATAATTTAAAAAGTTTAAATTCTATTCACTTCAATCATACAAACATTTGCAAGAAAAAAATCCTGTTTCTTCAACTTCCTTTGCACATGATTTGGTGAACACAGATTAATCTTATTCACTAACCTAAGAGAAGTTTTGCTTTGCAGTCTTTTCTCCTTTAGTAAATTAGCTACAATTAGTTACACGTCTTCACACCATATTGCCAGTGAATGTAGTTTCAATGTTAAGCCTTTGTGCCTGTTAGTGCATATAAATGGTCTCTTTCATCTCTCAAACAGGTTCCTATTTCTCATATAAAAAAGTATCACTAGCCCAAACTTTCTTATTAGTTTTGGATAGAGTGGGAAATGGTTACAACCCCTGTATGTTTGTTTTTTTTTGCTGGCTAAATCTCATTAGGAATATTTCCCTTGCTTGTCCTGGAAACATAACAGGAAGTATTGGAAATATCTTCAAAGTGAGGGGACAGTTGTCTTAGTAATCACTGAAATAGATGACCACATTGGAACACTATCCCTCATCTCCTGTTCTAGGAAGAAGCATATAATTTCCCTTCACTTTTTATCCCAGTGACAGCAGTCCTCAGGACAAATAATGAGAGGAAATCTCTCTGACATGAGCATGGACAACAATAAAAAATGTAACAGTTATGTCCCTTTAGACTACTTAACTAGAAAAAAGTTGTGTCTAGAGATACGCTTTATAAATGGGCTGTCTTTTGCCACACAGAACAAAATATATGTCATTTGCAACCTCCAGCGCCCCTTTAGATGTGCAGTATTTGTAGTATGTATAGTAGCTTGTTAAATAGACAGTCAGGGATAACTGCAATATATACAAATTAGAGATGAAAAATATGAGAATTGTTCAAAAACTGCTCAGTTAAGTTTTTTTTCTGGCTCCTTAGGATTTTCTTTAAACTGTTAAGATTAAAATTTCTGTACATGCTAACATGACAATAGCAGTCTCTCCTTAGAAAACATTTCCCAGATGTCTCATCCCTCCGTTCCCCCAATAAAGCTCACTGTCTTTCACACAAGTATGCACACAATCTGAAGTCAAATAACAGGCATATTGTCAAGTGGAATTTGACATCCCCAGTGATGTCCTTAGGTTGATTGGCATGGATTAAAGCATGCTCATGATCCTAGAATGAAATGTTTCTGACTACACTTGTGGTAGTAACCATGCAACTGTAGAAAATGCAGAAACTCCCCCTTACACATTATTTTGAACAATTTCAGCAAATACACTGCAGTGGTTTATGTCACTGAGTACAGAATACACGCAGGTGAGGATCAGCAAATGTTCTAAAGCTTTGTCAAGTTTTTAGTTGACCAGGAAACTTTATTCTCAACTTGAGTTTCAAAATTACATTAATAAACATTTGTGAAGTGCAAGATATTAGCCAGATACATGAGACCCCTATTACCCAGTAGTCAAAGGGGTCATCCATTCTGAGTGTGTCAACATCTGCCTTTGACCCCTTTTAAACAGAGATCATATGGTTGAGCAGCTACCTATAACAGCTGCCCACAGACAGCCCTGGAATCAGCATACTAAAGAAGACAGGCCACGATCACTGCTGCCCCCCCTTTCAGTGACAAGAGGATCCAAGCCATATTTGCCATGAAAGGGGATACTTTCATTTTCTGAAAAGGATGTTAAAATGCTTCTCTGCAACAAGTCCCCCAGATGTTTTATATGTTGCTCCCTCTGTGATAGCAGTAAAAGTTCTGGCATTTTTCCTTTATGATATGGATCCAAAAGGATGGACACCTAGTAATGGTCCCTCTTCTTAATGGCCCAAATCATTGTAATGAGCTAATAAGTTGTTGTATTATTTTGCATTTTAACTATCCCCCCCCCCACCCCATACAGCTCCCAGGGTTTAGGAAGGGGCAATTGTACACCTGTAAGTCTGCCCCATGTCCTCCCCCACTTCAGTGCTGTCACCGCAACCTTCCTCCCCCTTATGCTCCTTCTGTGTCTGGAGCTGCCTCACAGGTTAAAGCTGGTCATGAGACACCAGGAAGTCCTCTATTTCCTCCTGCTGCAGTGCCACTTATGCCCGGTCTATTACACCATGCAGTGTGAACTCCAGCAGGAACACCAGAGCAATCATATCACTATGGTTGCCTCTTAAAAAGGTGACAAAACAGTATGCATCCCGAATGAGGTGCCACTGATATAGTGAACAAAAAAACAGATCTGGCCCTTGTGGAGTTTTAGCATGTGGGCATATTATATATCAGGCAGTTTGCAGATGGTTCAGCTGCCATTGAATTTCTGCCAGCCCAACTCTGGCTAGGTAATAGTGCCTGAACTGGTTGCACACTGTTCTGGTCTGCTTTAGAAGATCGTTTAAACAAGGATGCCTGACTAGGAGCCAGTGTACCATCAGACTGAGGACCTGTACCAGACACGGCACAAGTAGCTGAAGGATAAACAGCAGGTTGGTGTTTTTGTCACATACCTTTCCTGACACAAGGTGATGAGGGGTTATCCGCCTCCTGACCTGTCCCTGCAAAGCTGACAGATTATCTGCCCCAGTGTGGCTCCTGTGCCCCAGGCATACTAGCTGCAAAACAGTGTAACAACATTTTGCCTGAGCCATTGCATACCCTCTTGGTTGTTTGGGGGGAGACTGCTGGTTCTGATGATGACTATCCTGCATATTTTCTGGCAGTCAACAGAACTATCCAGTGGTCCATGAAGGAGATATAATGTCCATGCCCATGCTTTCTGGCCCACATGTTTGTGGTCATAAGGACCCTGGCACTGAACATGTGGTTAAGTGACATACAAATATTACCTTCCACAGGATGATGAAGAGCCAGGATGGTCTTCTGGAAAAAAAATGGTGACTGGGCAGCACAGTCTGCAAAGTCAATGGGCAGTCTCCACTAGCTAGAATGGGAGTAGCTGTAAAGTGAGCAATTTTGCCAAGCAGCCCATGAGACACTTTGCGTGGGGGTGACTGGGAACATGTTTAATACATTCTATGAGCTAGAGAAGATACAAGATACATCTGGAGATAGCAGAGCAGGGTTTGGAGACTCAGACTGAGGCTGAAGCCTTCACTTGTCCCTACTCTTGTGCTTGGCCTTGTGCTATCTCTCTGCCATAAAGTATGCCCTTCAATCCCTATACATGACTTCATCCCTATTGTTTGAGGCTACAGATGGAGGTTATTGTGTAGTGGGAGGAGAGGTGGTAAGGGAGGAGCAAGTAGGTGGAGGAGAGGTGCAGGCCTTTTGCTACTGACTGGTACCCAAATGGCCAACATATTTACCATGCTTGATATGCTGCAAGCAGAGACTGCAAATCAATAGAGTGCTATCTGCAGAATATGTGTGATAAAAGGCCACACAGCTGAGCTCTGTGAAATGAACTTGTGGATACCAATAGCCTGCACTCGCAGAACAGTGGCATCTGGTAGAATTGGGTGGTTGCTCCCTCCACTCCTCTGTGAGCTGCAACTGGATGGCATCCTTCCTAGATAATGGTGTACCTCTTCCTCATCTACTATCTCTGGCTATTTTCTGTTTCCTCCCTCTATGTTTCCGTTGCTCTCCTTCTCAATCCAAGATGAAACATCCACTGTTTTGGCCCATGGATAAGGAACCTGCTGACACCCTAATTGCTGCATCTCCTTTTAGACCTCTTGCACATGATAGTAATGGGTAATTCCCTAATTTTATTACCAGATATAGCAATAGGTGATGGGAATGTGGGAATTTTGTGCACTTTACTGTGTGGCCCTTTTGTGCACTAAACCACAATAGTAAGTAGTGTTGTGGCAGCTTTTTCTGTGGCACCAATACTTTTATGCTGTTGTTGAACCCGAAAGCTAAGCATAAAATTTAAATACTTTGACAAAATGATATAGAAAGATAGACTCCCCCCCCCCCCAAAAAAAAGCCTGAAACAATAAAACCCATACACACATTGTTATTCTTTTTAATAAGAAACAAAAAATGAAATAAAACAAAAAACCTAAATAATAAAAGAACAGCAGCAACGCAGCAACAAAACTTGTTGACACACACACAAAAAAGTATCAGGTCAATTAGCAGTGGATACGGGAAGGGGGCACACTCCAATCTCTGTAGCCCACCATACTGAAATTCACTGTAATATTTCAGTGGCAATATGTAGCAATGAACATAGTTCTGTATATAACAATATGTAGCTCTGTGGTAGCACAATAGCACAGTGTAGTAGCGCTAACTGTCTCTCCCTGCAATCAATGTCACCTGTCCGTCACTACTTCAACACACACTGACAAAAAGCTGATGGGAAAGCTGACTTTTATATTGAGGGTAAAAAACACATTGGTAAAAAACACATTATTGACCATAGTAGTCCACTTGACCACAGTTCACACACACAGTGCACTAGGGATGTTCAGATACCAACTACCGTACTCAGTACAAGTAGTACAGATACTATTCCAGCTCCAAGACTAGACTAGAGAAAAACTCCAAAGTTAGGAGGCATCTGTAATTTTTAAGGAGCTTACGGGGCTCCTGAGATTTGTGCATCTGTGTTTTAATATATGATTTGTTTTTATATATATATAGCACAGCACAGTGTACTGTATATATATAGTGTGCTATATATATAGTGTGCTATATATATATAGTGATATTTGGAGAATTTAGCACAAAGGATGAGCACTTAAGGACCAGTGCTAAAGCAGTTTTAACAGAAAAAGGACTGTCTTTTAGTTTGTTTGTAACAGAAAGGTAGCTTTCTTCAGCAGTGCAACAGAAGGTTTGCTTGTTTTTCAGTGATAGACAATGTCTTACCGACTCAAGGTTGTCCTACTCAGTCACAGTATCACAGTCCCAGGACTTTACTGATTTCCTCAACAAAAACGCTTCAGAAATACTCTGTACCATTTAGCACCTTTCAGCAGCTTTTGATTCCAACACATACACCTTGTATGCCTGGCTCTCTCAGCCTTTTCAAACTTTCCAGCCGTCCAGGCTGTTCCTTGTGTGCCTCCTGCACACACCACACCTGGCTTGGCTTGGCCCTCATGTGCCTGCTGCCTACACCACACCAAGTACTCCCCTGAGCTCTGGTCTGGGCTCTTAATGAGGATGCTTTCAGCCACCTGATCACCAGCAACACCTGACCTCAGGACTATACATTTCATCCCACCCACAACTCTAAGAAATCTCCAGAGATCCAGATCCCAGCTACAATCCGGAAAAACTGGAAGAAACAGAAAGGCCAGCTTCTTCCCTGCAAATGTATTTATATTCTGGAACCTCTCAACCCCTCTGGCTGAGAGTCCTGGGTGTCTATATATATATGTATATATATATATATA
>NW_017308736.1:117762-123511 GCF_000935625.1 Nanorana parkeri | reverse complement strand
CTTCAGTGTGAAATTATAGCTAATTTGCCTACAAACATCAGGTGGTCATAATAATCTGGCCACTCACTGTATATATATATATATATACACACACACACACACACACACACACACACACACACACACACACACACAGTATATACTGTATATATATATATATTTTTTTTTTAGAGATGCACCGATTGCATTTCTTCCAGACCAAGTAAAAGTACTCATTATGGAGAATTCATATTTGCCGCTCTAGCTAACATACTTTTAACTTCAGAGTTTAGACAAATGTTAAACATATAAAGTTTGGGCTTAATCTTAATCTTTCTCTACTAAAGGTGAAGTTATACTGTATTTCATGACAATTGAAAGATGAATAAGGAAGCTTGATAAAAACACGTAATGCTCCAATTTCTTTTATGGGGCCTTTGCTTATGTGCTAGACAGCTAGAGGGTGATAATAGCTCAGTGCTGATTCTGCTATATATATGTTTTTAAAGCTGCAACTTAATTTGCAAAAAGTTGAGTCATATTTTACTGCATTATTTCAATCATGTGGATGTGAGGATATGCAATCAAACTCACACTTAGATATCGATTAGCATCCTAGTTATCCTGTCAAGGATTTGGCATGCTGATTGATGGAAAATAAGGTGCAATTGCTTGATATTGATTCTAATAGACTTTATATCAACTTCCTTGCCAAACACTTGTCAAAACTAAGAATTAAGGCCGGCGCCAATCAGCTTCCCTGGCTTTCTCTTTGCCTTTTATATGATTCATTTAATAAGATACACTGTATAGTTCAATAGACTTAATGTGGATATTGCATCTAATCATTATGTAAGGCTAATACTAGGCTTTAATAAGAGTATAGATATAAAATGAAGTATAGGAAAGATGCCCAGGTTGGTTATAGTAACCAGTTGGAAACCAATCAATTGTTATATGTAATAAAAAGATAACTGTTGGAATTTGATGTACTACTTGCAGTTGGAAGTTGATGTAAAATTAAATTAAATGTAAATTACATTTCGCTCACTAAGGCACTTTGCATAATAAATAAAATATTTGTTTTCACTTTTTTCAGCCTTTGTAATATCTCAGTACTGCCGATCTCCTGTGGCCTCTTCATAGCCACTTTATGTCTTCATTCATGTACTGCAGTGATGGCTGAATGTCTATAGCTGGCAACAGTGGCTTGTACTTGTAATATAATGTGTTGAAATGGACTGTAGTTGCTATCTAAAGCCGGTGTGATAGGGTGACAATGGGAGACAGAGCACTGTCATCCTTTATCAGAAGGTGCCTAAGCAAGGATCATGCAAAATCACACATTTATTCATTTGATAAAGGCTGGAGATTTAAAAACATTAATAATGACTTTGAAATTACATTAAATTGTTAAAGCTAAGACAAGATTAGATGATTAATGTGAAATTCTAGCAATTGGGTTTACATATACTTTAATCTGGTATCGCTCATTCTCACTAATTATATACATACACATACACACACACACACACACATATACAGTACATACATACATACATACATACATACTGTACAAACATACACACACATATACATACATACACACATCCATACATACACACACACACACACATAGTATATATTTGTATAAAATTATCCCTTTCTTGTATGGTTTATAAATAAATATTTGCAAATGTTTATACTATGTGCACCTAAAAAACAAAAATATTCATTCAAATATAAGGCTTTGTATGAATAAAGTTAGTTGATGTGAGTCTACAAAATCAGTCTGTAAAATAAATAAAGATAAATTAATAAATATAATCAAATACAAGTTAAATCTGGAAGCACAGTAGTGAGTACACTAGGGTTTATAACTCCACTATGACTGATTTAAAAAATCCACTGGATGTACATGTGCTCAACAGCAGCTAGGGAGATTTCTCCAACTGACTTGCACTACAATTCATAATTTGCTTTGCAGCTATGGTCCACTTCTTCCCAACATCCTTCAAACCCATCTGATACCAAAGATGGTTTCCAGAGTGCTAAGAAAAGGAACAAACCTGGCCTGAAAACTATACACAGGCACTAAAGAGAGCTGGGAAGGTGGTGCCTGCAGCCTGCCTCAGGTGGATAGAGTGAGCATTCATCCAATGGCAATCTACGTTACATTGTAGCAATGTGTAATTTCTTCTGTGTCGTCACATGAAATTATATAATAAAATATTTACAAAAATGTGAGGGGTGTACTCACTTCTGTGAGACACTGTATGATCCCTTAGTTCTACCAATAATGATGAATATTCAGAGAGTGAGTGTACAGCTTGTATATAAGTGTACATTTGCTGTCCCCTCAAAATAACTCAACACACAGCCATTAATGTCTATACCGCTGGCAACAAAAGTGATTACACCCCTAAGTGACAATGTCCAAATTGGGCCAAATTAGCCATTTCCCCAGCCAGTGTCATTTGACTCGTTAGTGTTACAAGGTCTCAGGTGTGAATGGGGAGCAGGTGTGAATTGGACATAGCTTATTTAAGAGGAATTATAATGTCCAGTATGTGTTGGCTAAAAAGAAATACATAAAATCCCAATTCCTTCAAGCTAAAATTACAGTGGAATCTGCTCATCGCCATTTCGCTAGTGACCCTACCCTGATACATAAATATCAATGGGAAGCCGCGAAATAAATTTTTTGACCCGTGGGTGACCTAACAAGATATCTATTACAAAGACCATGCCATCTTTGGCCTCATAGTACAAATAACATCTCGTGGTCACTCTCCAAGTTATGTGGGCGCAGTGCCTGATGAACCCTGTAGAAGCGTAACGGTGCAGTTGGAGGCTTATTCAGGAGAGTAGTAAAAATTCCCCTCACCATGTCCTGTAGGTCAGCGTCAGTCTTGGGCAAACCACGGATTCGAATAGTGTTCTGTCTGTTATGGTTTTCATGATCCTCCATCTGATAGAGTATCGTGCGGTACGAGACTGCTAGTGTGCGGCCCATGGTCTGCAACTACTGGAGTGCTTTAACGTGGAGGTCCAGTCTGGTCTTCATGAACTTACAGACATTCCAATTGCTTGGGTGAAACAAGGAAATATTTTTTTAACTGCTTGCCTATGCTTCACACGTTCTGTCAATAGCGGGCAACCCCTCTTTTTACCAAGGTTTAGATCACCCTGCTTTTCGAATTTGGCTGAATAAGGGACTTACACTTTTTTCCACCATATCTCCCCAGATTTAATAAAATTCCTTTGTTTTCTTGACATTTGCAACACCTTCAAAATTCCCACTTTTCCCAAATATCTAGACATTGGTAGGAGATCTAAAGATAACCTCTCCAGTCACTCCACACCTTAATGCACAACTCTGATCAATCTATCTCAGCCCTATATCTTTTCCTGAGAACTCATTGTATTGCATTGTTGGAAAAATCTAATGTTTCCACCTGGGCACAAGATATACTCTCAGAGTAATAGCCTTCCAGAATTTTATAAACAATCAGGAAACTCAGTCATTGAAAGATGGCGGGAGACATATTTCAAGATTTTACATAGGGCTTACACTTCTTTTCACTGAAGGGGCCCAATGTCCCACAGAATGCCCACCATAATTGTTGCCCGAAGTGTGGAGAGAAGGCAGCTTCCCTGTTTCATTCCGCAAAGATTTCACACTTTTGGTCTTAAGTGGTTTCCAATACATCAGCCATGCAGGGCATGGAACTTCCTTTGGATCTTTTAATGGTTTTATATAGCTTTTGGGGTGACAACCGAGCAGACATTAATATTGCTTTTAGCAAACAGATGTGAACCCACGGTGATCTTTTAACAGCCAGATGAGGCATAATGAGGGAATGGCTGATCATCCCCCCAGCATTGTTATTGTTGCAGGGGATCTGAAACCATTGCTGTATTTGGAGAAACTAGATGCTTAACTGAATAGGGAACAAGACTCCAACCTGACTTGTTTCTTTAAAATGTGGATGCTGTTTTTACTAAAGTCTTTGGGGGATGAATAAAAGAAGGTGCCTCTGTCCCCCTTCTGTTATACTGCACAATATGCCAGGGAAGTGCTGATGGGTAATATTGACAGCTTGTCACACTTGGCTACTCTCCCCAGCCATTGCCTAACTTCTTATCCCTACCTCTAAGTCTGTTAAGTTGATTCCATATACCCTGCTGTGTCACACTACTGTTGTATATGACTCTTTTAATCTATTTTAGACTCTGTAGCACTATAATGGTCATGAGAGCACCAGATTATGGTTATGATTGTTAATTAACTATGATTGTTAATTAACACTGCTTCTATTTCATGCTTATATCTCCATGTCGAAAACATGACATTCCGCTGTTACGCTCTCGCCTTATAATGCATTATATATGTAGTATGGTGTTTCACACACTTTGTACATTACTATGTAACATTGTAATATTGTAGATACCTATACAGTCTTAATGCTGCATGCCTGAATAGGTTTGTTCTGTCTGTCTGCCAATTGTGTATCACTTTGCTAATTTACTTCAGTCAGGAATATTTTTTTCAAATGACACCTTTGAGTAAAAAAAAATATTTTTTTCCACAAAGTTGTAATTTTAATAAGATATTTCTCATGCTGGTATTTAGGTGGTTAAAGTAGATTTCTCCTTTTGACATCTACCAATCAGGGACATTCCACCGAACTGTTTTTGGAATGTTCTTAAAGTTCTTCTAGGGAGCTAACCCCTATATCTCCTAATACCACTTTACAAACAAAATAGGTTGTGACTTATGTAAAGAGCTACTGATTACAGTGAAGACTGATTTTGGTTAAAGAGCCTCTTATTTTTGTGTATGACAAAACATTTATGCAATGTGAGCGTTGTCCTTTCTATATAAAGTGTGACTGGTTTCTATTCATATCCTATTCCTATGACATCCATGATAACACTGTTTTGGACAGTATTTCAATAGATCGTAGAATGTTTAATATTATGATTTGATTTACATTAAAATTGTATGGTACCTTGTTTACACTTTGTCTGCCATCCTGTGTAATGTCTACGTTATGTTTGACAGCTGACACCTTTTTAATACCATGGTGTTATTTGCCAGTGAGAGTAAAACAGAAACCTTTTGATTCCATTACATGCAAGTAATGCTTTGCAGTTTCTAGAAAACAAATTTATTAGTGCATGGAAATGCAGTGGGTTTGTTTCATGTTTCTTATGTTTGTCAAATATAGTGTTGTCACTGTTCATTTTCCTCATCCACTCCCCTGTGCATTTGTGAAGTACCAGCAATCTTGCTGGTACATCTAGCCCAGATGGAAGTAAACCTGCAACATATAGTTTACAATTATCATTCTTTCATTGTGTTGCTTCTCTTTAGTTCAGGTGTTCAATTCAGAACAAGAGCAGTTCAGGGATTTGGGGGATTAAAGGCTGACCTTGCTTCTGATTAGGTTACAGAACATTTACAGCATTTATGTTTGCAAGCTGTAAGCATTAAAGACAAGCATGCTGGCTAAAGAACATGGCAAGATAACCAGATACAGCTCGAAGCTAATCTTGTGAAGACCTGGTCTGTAGTCTCGGAGTGGAAAATAACTATATGAAGTATATACAGTAGTCCATAACTATAAAAGTAAACCACTATCTAGACCAAAATAGTAATCAACATTCGTGATCAGTGAATGTGTTTGGGTTACATTTGCATATCATGCATCAAACTCATCATAAATTCAGGAAATTGCAAACTTTATTTTGAACTAAATTATAG
>NW_017308736.1:90719-117656 GCF_000935625.1 Nanorana parkeri | reverse complement strand
AAATATAGGGGGGGGGGGGGTGTCAGGGGAAATGTTCAAATCAAATCTGGTAATTTTCAAGGCTAATACATAAGGGATTGTCAAACTGAAGGTATAGGGAGCTAGGCACTGCCATGGGGGACACGTACCAGTTACAAAGAGAGATTTAATCTTATTAGGGAGAGGGAGCTCCTTTTTATATGACTTCGGGGGCAGCATGGGAAAGAACACCATTCCTTTCTATTACATGTTTGCGAGATGCCTTTAAGCTGTATGTGTGACATTTTTTTATTTCGGTTTCGTTTCGGTTTTAAAATTTCCATTTCGGTGCACCTCTAGTATGTGGTGTTACAGAACAGTATGATTCCCAAGAACAATGTTGGTGAGGTCTTATTCTGGTTTGATATATTTTGCACGACTAATCAATTTTTTATATTTTACACAGCAGGAGCACCCCAATCTAATTCATTTCAACTTGGCAAAAATGTTTTTTTAGGTAATTTTGGCTGGGGCGCCTAGTCCTTTTATCTAACAGTATGTCACAGACTCACCTCACCTCTTTCTTTCCGCGTGGCTTCCGGGTTGTGCGGCGTCCCGTTGCTACACAACGGCCTCGACAGCAGCCGCTCGTGGCTCCGCCCCCCGCTCGTCACACTCTCAGATAAGAAGCAGCTGGGTTCGCTTGCTCCTCATTCTAACGTTGTAAAGCGTTGAGCAACGAACCTGCTCGACATCCCCTCTCTCGATCCTGAAATTACCTGAGATCTGAAGCGATCCAAGGACACCATCACCAGAGGGCTAACTGTTCCACATACTTTGCCTCAGGAGGCTGCCAAGTCACCACTGCTGCTTAAACAACCGCAAGTAAAACCTTCTTGGGCTAGTAATACGCAAACCATATGTGACTGCTGCTCATCCTCCATTAAGACGTAAGACTGTTGAACTGTGCATTTACTTTGATTGTGGGGCTCAGCCTCCTGTTGCATAACTGCTTATATCTTGCTGAAACTACTTACAACTTCCACTACCCCTGGCTACAGGTTGTGGGGAAGCTTATTTAGAACTACAAACTCATCATACCCCAACGTAAGGGATTAGGGTTTTCTTTCATACCACCTCATGCTTGTGAAACTAACTTGCATAGGAATCCATTTCTGTGTTAATACCTTCCCCTTGTGGTACATGATGTGTAACGAGGTTCCGACTCACTCTTAGCTACATGGAGTGTAACTTTGAACCTCCCACCTGAGCCACTTCAAATAGCTCATGCCTATAGTCGCATAGTTCCGCAGCTGAGATCCTTACGTCACCGTACTATACTGCTCAGCTATTACACAGTAATAGGTCAGAAATGAAAGGTGGAGATAGCAGTCACAACAGATTTAAAAAAAATCCAAAAAAATAACACTAAAGCAATCAACTTCATATCAATTGCCAAACAGTGGCACAACAAGTTCATACTATAGCTTATGATGTTTAGGTTTTTTCAGTACTGCACTGTAATGTCTTAAAGGTTTAATAAAATGTCAAATCAGAGTGCACAAAAACACTGAAAAGTCACAACCCCACACTACAGGGTTGAGAGTTTAATGCTGAAATGAACACTACAGTCTCATATTTCAAAGACAATAACCATAACCGCACATTTAGTACAGTGGCTGGAGAGCATGTAAGCAGCTTGATAGGGATGCAATGTAAGAGGGAGCGATGAGAATGTTTTTATCATGAAAATAAATCAGATACAGGGGTCAGGAATATTAAAAAGACTTGTTGCACATTATGTATCCAATTTTACTAGTAAAAAAGTGTAAGTTGTCTCAGTGGCATCTGTTTCAACATCCTCAAACTTTGCTTCATCCCAAAGAAGATCCATGTATTTTTTGTGTCTTTAAACAACAGTTGTCATGTCATCCATATAAGATTTTAGTGCCACAGTCTGTTGTCCCTTAAAAAAAACATTCTGTGATTTGCTGGGATGTTGTTTGGAGCGCTTTCTGGAAGAGTGAATTGAATCTGGCAAGATCTTTATGTGGATCTGCAGCAAGGTCAGTTTCATCTTCAAGGTTGCTGTCAATATCCCATTACTCCTCTAAAGCTGATGACCAAGCTTGCTTTGCAGATGCTATTTTGACTACTACCCAAGTAGCACCTCTTCAATAAGCTTTATTTTCAGCCGGTTTCTTCGGCTAACTGATTGTGGCATTGCAATCAATCAATGGGGAGGTTACGGCCATTCAACTCAGGATGGATGGGTCCAGTTTCATGTGCTAGATCTGGTAATGTAGGTTTTCTCACCCTTGTGGTTGGGAAACAGAACAAAAATGCACAATAAATGTAATCTTAATAAATTAAGGAATAGTGTTAGACTGCATAGACAGTGTTTTGAAAAATATTTTGTAGACCACATTTGCAAAATCACATGCCTGGTGCAGCTTAGGAGGACACAAATTCACAAAATATTGAATTTTTTTTTTCACTGTAGAAAGGACAAAATATTGTACAAGCTGCATAGACAGCTTTTCAAAAATGTATTGTAGGCCTAATATGCTAAATCACATATCTCATGCAGAATTTCAAGCCAAAATCCACAATAAATAGAATCCATTTTACTTGAAATAATGTGCAGATTGCACAGATAGCCCCTGAAGATTGCATAGATAGCCTTTGAACAATCTCTTGTTGACTGAATTTGCAAATTCACATGCCTCATGCACCTTTTCAGGACAAAAATCTACAAGAAATTCTATTTTTTAAAAGCAATTTAAGAAATGGTGTACAGACTTAATAAACAACATTTAAACACTATGAATGGGAATTATCAAAACTGGAGCAGACAAAATCTGGAGCAACTGTTCATGGCAACCAATCTGCTTCTCTCGCTCATTTCCAAATCTTAACTGAACAAACTGAAGAGAGAAGCTGATTGGTTGCCATGCACAGCTGCTCCAGATTTTGTCTGATCCAGTTTTGATAAAGTCCCCTCTATGTATTAGGCAGAATGGCACACTGCATGCAGTTTTTCAGCAAAAAAAATCTACATTAAAGTCAATATATTTCACAGAAAAAAAAGAAGAGTTATTGTATTGACTCCATAAACAGTATTTAAGCACTTTTGGTAGACTGCATTTTAACCACCCTTGTGTGTTTCTGTGCTTTTAAGGAGGCTGGGCTTCCTCCTGACAAACCTGCACCCAATTTGAAATCTTCTGCCCCCATGTGCTCCAAGATGGAGACTCTCATAGTTTAGAGTTAGGACCGCACTATAAGAGATGCCTTGGCGCGGCAGTACGGCTTTCACATCCTCTGCAGAAGACGTGTATCCAAACCTCTGTTATTATCCTTAGTGGTGAGACAAGTTGTTTTACATGCTGGTTTGTGAGTGTGCCATGATGCCTTTCTACTGTTTTACTGTTCAAAGCCCATTTCGTGTGCACCTTACTGTATAACTGGTGACAAATTGTTGAGTGCGTTTGTCGTTTGTTTTGCTTGCATTTTAACCACTTAATTTACATTCATACATTTTGTACCAATGAAAGAGATTGACCAACTGTACCAAAAAGACTCACCATTAATCATATTATCTCTTATAATCTCTACCTTGGAGAGTCTACTTTCCAAAGTGGGGGTCATTTTGTGAGTGTTTCTACTATCCTGGCATTTTAGGGACTCAAGAAATGTGATAGACAGTCGGGACAGGGTTGATACATTTTAAACATATATACCATGGCTTGTAGACTGAATAAGATTCACATATTAAATACTAGGGATGAGCCGAACACCCCTTTGTTCGGTTCGTATTCGAACATTCGAATGGCCGAAATGTTCGAATACGAAATCGAACTCGATGCAAGTGTAATGTTCGACCCCCATACAGTTGCCGTTACATGTAATAAATCAGGTGTACTGGCCCCCTTACCTCCGCTGCTGTCCTGGCCTCCGGTCCCCTGGTCCAGTGGGCATTTTGTATTATGGAATGTACGCGGTCGAACAGACCGCGAACATCCCATAAAGTTCGGCGCTCGTCGAGCACTCGAACTGCCGATGTTCGATTCAAACTCATGTTCGAATCGAACACTCGGCCCATCACTATTAAATACAGAACTAAATAATATATATGCATATTTTTTTTCCAAAGAAATGTAGCAGAATACATTTTGGACTAAATGTACGAAGAAAGATTATTTATTTGCAATGTTTCATAACAGAATATAGGGGAAATAGTTCTTTTTTTCAAGATGTTTGTTACTTTTCTTTCTCCTCCTATCTCTCTGCATAGATGAACGCGCCAGGGATGCTCACTCTCCCCACTACTTTTCAATTTGGCCATAGAACCCCTTGCTCAAACGCTCTCCTCTCAAAACATATTCTCAGGGATTCGCCTGGGCCCCCAAAATATCCAATCACTACTGTTCGCTGATAACATATTGCTCTTCCTATCTGACCCTAAATCGCAACTCCCCACAATTTTTGACCACATTCAATTGTATGGCAAATTTTCAGGTCTGAAAATTAATGTGGACAAAAGTGAACTCATGCTACTTTCCACGTCCACTCGTCCTAACGATTTGACCTGGATTTCACAGTATCCCTGCAAATACGCAATAGGTCTATCAAATATCTAAGCATTCACCTACCCAAAAACACTCCTGACCTGTATACACTTAACTTCACACCGGTCATCAGCAAGATCATCCGTGAGCTGCAAGCCTGGTCCTCTCTTCCATTGTCAGTTCTAGGGAGATGCCATCTGCTTAGAATGATCAGCTTCCCGCATCTCCTCTACCCCCTCCAAACGTTACCTCTTTTACTTAAACACATTGATATCCAATCACTTAATAGAGCTTTTGCTACATTTATTTGGAGGGGCAAGAAACCAAGAATAGCACTACGGACACTCCAAAGACCAAGATCCCAACTGGGAGCTAATGTCCCCGATCTACGACTCTATAATCTGGCCTGCCTCTCTCGACATGTACGTGACTGGACACATAATTCTGAATTCTACTCTAATACCGATCTGGAACAGCAGCTAGTACACCCTTGCTCTCTTGCAGGAGTACTACATACCCCTATCCACACACTGCCGGCACACATCAAGAAGAATATCCTTCTTAGGGACACTGTTATTTCCTGGAGGGAAATAAGGAAGCTGAGTAGCCTCCCAGGTACCATCACCCCACTTATGCCTCTCACAACCTAGCCTATACTTCCAATGGGAATGTCCTCAGCAGTTTATAACTTATGGCATAGGCAGGGTATTCGGACCTTGCAAGATTTCTTAACTCCTAGTGGAACTTGCAAAACATTTCAGGACCTCATACAGACACAACCACTGTCCTCGGCCCATTTCCTTGAATATGGTCAAGTCACCTCTTTTATCAAGACACACCTACGTCTACCTATGCTACAAGACCCCGACTCCTCTTTTTCCAAACTGATGTCACACTCGTCCCAAAAAATCTCTCCCTCCAAGGAATATTCCATACTCCGTCCTTCCCATGAGGTAACCTCTTCAATAACAACGCGCTTTGCACAGAAATGGGCCACGCTATTGCAGGTCTCTCCGGAAGAATCATACCGCATGATGCTCCGGGGCTGGGGAGACGTTTGTAAAAATATCCGTAGTGAACAGTGGAGGGAGGTACAATTTAAATTAACCCACAGGGCATATTGTGCCTTTAATTTTGGTTCCACTAACCCACACACGAACTGGCTGTAATCCTGTCCAAAAAGCAAATTCCCGCGCCCAATCTGGTCCATCTATTCTGGCAATGCACTAATATCCAAAGGTTCTGGGAAAACGTGTACCAGTACGCATCCCCCCTATCGGATTGTCCGAGAACACTTACCCCATCCTATTGCCTGTTCCATATAGCGCATGACCCATCTACCCAATCCATTTCTCCCCTGTCCTAATGGGAGCACTATTACTTTATGGCTGCCAACAAGAACATACTTAGATCCTGGCTAGCTGACACCCCTCCTACTCTGCTCGATGTTAAGACCACTCTGCACCATCTCATGCTCATCCAGAAACGATACTAAACATAACCTTCAACTCACTGGTAAATTCTTTAAGACCTGGACAAAGTTCTTACTACAGGAACTGACAAGGCCCCAGCTGAAGGATGTGATGACCATATTCCAACATTCCACATGGTACCTCCTAGCTAAGTCGGATGGGTCATTAGGTCAACTTGATATCTTGTAACTGTCTGCTTGAATATTTATAGATCTGTATAATTTATTTTGGGGGACCTATGGTTACGCAGTAGCTCCCACCCCTATTCACTGACTTCCATCTCCTTCCTATCTCCCCTTTCACGCTCACACCCAGGTGATCTCCCTTCTACTAAGGAATAAGCATTGCATTGCAATCAAAACCTCTTAAGTTATGGTATTTATATGATCTACTCATACTTCCTGCCCTCCCTCCCCCCCTCTCCTCTTCTAATATAACCATATCTTTGAACATTAGTCATATACTCACTTGATACAGTATATTGTACATTGAACTGGTTATAGGATTGTTCTTAGTATCTCCATGATACCAATGTTCTTCCCATCAACGGACGGTTACAGTTTTGTTATTACTATTATATATTCATAAGATGACAATGTGTACTATGCATAAGACAAGAACCCGGCTGGGTCTTTGTATGTATAATCTTATTTGAATACCACCTCACAGCCGTTTGTTATATTTTTGTATACTCTTTGAAACCTAATAAAGAAATATATGCTTAAAAAAAAAGGTGTTTGTTATTTTTTCTTCATATAGTAAAAAGTAAAAGACACAGTGGTGAAAGTGATGGAAAGATCTATCTGTCCCCCCAAACAGTGATAAAAAAATTAATTTAGATATAGTGTTGCATGACTTAAAAAAAGTGAAAGTATCTCAGCGCTGAAAAGTGAAAAATGGCCTGGACAGGAAAGTGGTTTCACATGACGGTCTTTAAGTTTGTAAAAAGGAGAAGGTGCAGTCATCCTTTAATCCAAAAGTTAACATTAGAATGTATTTTTCTTTCACAGAAAAAGTTTGTAGGGAGACAGTGTACAGTATTTTAGCACTAACATATGGCATTTTAAATAGAAAAGACAAAAGCCAGCCTTTACTCCAGAAACATTATTTTTTTTAGAATAAGCCAGAAACATATTTTACTGACAGAATACTGTATAGAGTATTTAAGCAATTTTACTGGGGTGCTTTTTCCTTTCAATAGATTTGTATTGAGTTTTTCCAAGAATACAAAAAATAAATGTATACAGCGATGTGAATATATAATGAAATGTAAAACATCAGAACATACGTGCTTCAATTATTTAAACACATGTTTAACAAACATATTGTAACATATATTTTCAAAAGGGACAAGAAAGGGGAAGAGTAAAATACAATAGTGTAGCCAAGCATATAGGTACAGTTAACGATATTGTATTTCAGTATTAATGTACCAAACTACATTTATGTGAGCAAATTTTCCAGTTGGATTAGAAATAGGCTAATTTGCCTTCACGGATAGCTAGAATTCTCTCGAAGTTATAATGGGTTTTAATAATGGATACTGTTTTAGAGACATTGGTTGAATCAAGTGATTTCCAGTGTCACATAATTGTTATTCTTGCTGTTAAGAGTATATGTAGAGTAACAGTTCGGGTTTGAAAAG
Source organism: Nanorana parkeri (assembly GCF_000935625.1). Classification (NCBI taxonomy): domain Eukaryota; kingdom Metazoa; phylum Chordata; class Amphibia; order Anura; family Dicroglossidae; genus Nanorana; species Nanorana parkeri. Next base: position 110,010 of record NW_017308736.1, on the reverse strand, counting down.
GAAATTTCTCAATTCCTAAAGAGAGTGTGGCTAGAGCAGGATTAAGGGGTGTAAGGATCCCTGTTATTTCGGAAATAAGTTGAAAAATTCTGCTCCAAAAGCTATTGATGTTTTTGAATGACCATAGTATATGGAAGAGATCTCCCATGTGTCCGCAAAGGCTCCAGCATACTGGAGAATTAGCGGTAAAGATGGAAGATAGATGGCAAGGGGTATAGTACCAGTGTAGGCAGATCTTATGGGATAATTCCCAAAGATCTGTGGATTTGATGGCTTTGTAAGTGAAGGATATGGCTTAAGATCATTGTTATGTAGAATAGGAGGAGTGAAGTGTTGCTTCCCATTTTAATAATGGGTGAGTTTTTTTGAAGGATGACTTATTATAGAGTAGTAAATAGAAGAAGGAGATGCCTTTAGCTTGAGGACCGGCAGTAAGATAAAAGTTCCATGCAGATTTTATGGAACAATATGGGGAATGGAGTTTTCAGAGAGCATGAGATATCAGCGCGTATATGTCATGACTTGGTAGTTGATATTTGTTAGTTAAGGAGGAGAAGGGTTTCATCTCAGATTCGATATATAGGTTGTGTATAAATTTGATTCCTTTAGTGGACTAATCAGAGAGAGAAATATATTGTAAAAAGAGTTCTAGCACATCTATGGGAATGGGAGTGTTGTGTAAACCTTAGGAATTGTGAGAAGGTTTTCCATGCCAGAAGCGAAGCTTTTAGGGTCATAGGAAGGTTTCTTAATATGTGCTTTGGTAGGATTGGGAAAAGAAGAAATATGTTATTGTTGTCTTTGGGGATGGTGGATTTTTCAATGGTGCACTATTGTTTATCTGTTGTAAAATTAAACCAGAATTTTCGTTGATCAAGAAGGACGTCATGGGAGTCTTTAAGGTTGGGGTAGCCTAGTCCATCCGCTTTTTTATTTTTAGCGATTGTAGATGCTGAACAGCGGGGGCGTTTATTGCACCATATACAGTATATTTCCTTATGATTGATTTAATCTTTTGAAGAATTATTTGGAGATTGGTATTGGGAGGGTTCTGAAATTGTATAGTATTTGGGGTAGTATTAACATTTTGAAGGAAGCAAGTCTAGCCGATGAAGAAAGGGAATCTTTATTAAGGTTGTTTAAGGTGTTTGTAATAGATGTAAGAAGAGGTATATAGTTACTTTTGTATAGGGAGGAGGGTGATTTGATTTAGGAAGTTTGATTCCTAAATAGGTAATTTCTTTTTCAACCCAAAGGGAATTGACCTTGGAGTTTCTGCCTGGTTATGGAGTCTAGTCTCAGATCTAATATTTGTGATTTGGTGGCATTGATTTTGTAATATAATACTAAGCTTAATGATTTTAGCAGGTTCTGAATTGCTCTTAAAGAAGAATTGATGTTGGTTATCAATAAGAGTAGGGATGCACAGATACTTTTCGAGTACCAGTGCAGATACCTGGCAGTTTCATGAGAACTACCAGGGTTGCAGCGGTTGCAGCTGGGACCTGGCTCTGGTGCTCCACCACTGTCCGGAAATCATTAGTCTGTATTGTTTTAGAAAAACTGTCACATGACAATAAACAAAAATGTATCAGTACTCGTACTTGTAAGTACTCAGCAAGTACCAGTACTCATACTCGCAAAACTGGTATCTGTGCATCCCCTTATTTATTTTTATAAAAACAAAATCGTACATTAAAACAGAGATGTACAAATCCCAGGAGCTCCGTGTGCTCCTTACAAATGACAGTTGCCTCCTAATTTTCGAATTTTTCTCTAGTCTAGTCTTGGAGCTCAAAAGTATCAGTACATGTACTCGTACTTGTACCGAGTACTGTACTTGGTATCTGTGCAACCCTAAATAAGAGTATATAATCAGTGAAAAGATTGGTGGAGTGTTTTGTTTTGGGTATTGTGAAGCCAGGGATGTTTTCTACATTTTTCAGCAAGGGGTTCTATGAGTAAATTAATAATTAAGGATGATAGGGGGCATCTCTGTCTAGTACCATTGGATATGTTGAAGGGAGTGGATATAGCACTGGAGGTGAAAACATGTGCTGATGGTTAGGAATATAAGTCTAGTATTGCATCGCTAATCCAGGCTCTAAAACCAAATTTGTATAGAACCTGCTTCAGGTATCCCCAGTGTAATCTGTCAAACGCCTTCTCTGCATATAGTGCTAGAAGCAGAGAAGGCGTTTTAGATATTTCAGCATAATTAATGATATTCAGAACTCGACATGTCAGGAGCACTTCTACCATTAATACACCCTGTTTGGTCAATATGAACAAGAGATGGGATTATGGACCTAATACGAAAAGCTAACATTTTGGCATAGATTTTAAGATCTGTATTGAGTAGGGAGATGGGTCTAAAATTTGGGGGGGAAGAAGTATCTTTCATTGGTTTAGGGAGAGGGATTATAGTAACTTTAATCATTTCTAAAGGGAAAGAAACGGAAGTCGCAGCTAAATCAAAAACATTGAGCAGATGAGGGTTTAATATATGGGAAAATTGTTTGTAATATTCACTGGAGAATCCATCTGGTCCAGGAGCTTTGTTTAGTGGAATGGATTTAATCACTTTTTTGAGTTCTAATAGAGAAAATGGGGAATTAAGAGATTGTAGTTGAGACTCAGAATGGGATGGTAGGTTAACAGATTCTAAGAAATCTGTAATATCTTTTTCCATGGGTTGGGGAGTAGTGGTGTCATTGTAAGGTTGTACAGGGTACTGTAGTAATTACTAAAGTCGTCTGCTATTTTTTGGGGATGCCATATTTTTTGGTTTGTATTTGAGTCTAATTTAATGGAATTTTAGTTTTGGATTTCTGATTTTTCAATCTTTTAGCTAGGAATTCACCTGCTTTGCTACCATTGGCATAAACATTTAGTTTGGTGTTAAAGTAGTATTTGTCTGCTTGATTTATTAGAGCAGAGCGAAGATCACCTCTTAAGTTTTAAAAGGGAGGAAGATAGTGAGGCGTTGGGAGCTTGTTTGTTTTGAATTTCTAGTAAGTTAATTTGAGACATAAGGTTGTTGATCTATTGCGTTTTCTTTCTTTGGCACCTAGTTTCATTAGTAAACCTCTTATGTATGCTTTATGAGAGTTCCATATAGATAAAGGAGTGTCCACTGACATTCCAGTTCATTTAAAAAAAATCTTTAAGATGTTTCTCGATATAGATAGACTTTTTAGCATTAGCCATTAGAGATATGTTGTTGCGCCAAAGGAATACACTCTGTGGGGATTCTTGGTCAGTCTGATCATGTAATATTATGGATGGTGCATTGGTGAATTTTGAATAATAGACGGTTGTCCTCTAAGAATAGGTCTATTCTTGAATATGAGTTGTTGAGGTTAGAATGGAATGTCGTTTTCATCAGCATGAAGGCAGCACCACATGTCAATTAGGCTTTCTTTTTGAAGGAGATGGAGTAGTGACGAAGTGGTTTTTCTATGTGGCTCTTGCGTTAGGTTAAAATCTCCACAGAAAAGAATATTACCCTGTCGCAAAGATGAAGATTTTTTAAACACTTTTTGTAAAAAAATTATTTGCTGTTTGTTAGGAGCATATAAACATACAATGGTGTATATGATATTGTTTGAAGAGGCAACTAAAACAATATAACAATCATTAGAATCAATATGAATATTAATTAGAGAGAATTTAATATAGTCTCTAATTGTGATCATTATTCCTTTTGTTTTTGAGGGGGAGTAAGAGTGGAAGATATGATAGCTCTAGTGGGTGCACTTAGGAGCATTGTCTTTTTGGAAGTGAGTTTCTTGTGCACAAAGAATATCCACATTTAAGGTGTGTGCTTGTTTAAAAAAGACTGTCTTTTTGCTGGGTGGTTTGGGTCTTTAGTATTGATTGAAATTACTTTAATTGGCATGGGTGTCATACGGGGTGGGTGAGTAAGATGTTAGAAGGTACTGGAGTAGGACATAGACCGGAAGTTTCTGGAGAAGATTGGATACCTCAAGGGGACCATTAAGTCTATTACAGTTTGTGGTATGATGTGGCATTGTGAAAAGGTGGATTTGCAGATGGTTGCTCGGCTAAGTAGAGGGAGGAAAAAAAGAGGGTTACAACAGAAGGTTAGTAATATATAAAACAGTAAAAAGTCCCAACTGGGGAACAAATTGCAGCTGTGTTTGCTGCTCATGTCAGGGGGTATTTTCAAGTGGACGTTGTGGCATCAAAATGACGGGAGGCACTGTGTAACATGCAGCTTATCAGGCAGGCTTGATTGAAGAAGTTTCATATAATTTAGGTCTGGAGCGTTGAGGTAGAGAAATCAATTCTTGTGTAGCTTTATCGGGCTGAGATCCGGTGTGTGGTGGAGGGTCCGGCTCCAGAAGGATGTTCCATGCTCTGAGTAGGCTCAGACCTTGATCGATGGTTGAGATTGTAAAAGATTATTTTTCTTTGGAGATGATGAGTTTGGTGTGATATTCACAATGGTATAGGATTTTGTGGTTACAAAGGGCCTTAGTGATTGGGAGAAGTAATTTGCGTTGTAGTAGTGTATGCTGAGAGACATCTGCAAAGAATTGTAGTTGAGCATAGTTAACTGGGATGTTAGTAGAGTCTCGCCCAGCTTTTAGAAATCTTTCTTTAACTTGATAGATGATAGTGACTTCTCATCAGTACATCTCTGGGTTATTTCTCTGGGATGTATGAGGGCTAGGGAGTCAATAAATACGGCCCATGGATAGATCGGATTGTGTAAGATCAGGAATAACTGCTTGTATCAGAGATGGGGCGTATTGAATTAGAGCAGTTGGAGATATGGATTCAGGTATGCCTCTGATTTTGATTTTATTTCTAGTGACAGTCCCAATGTTTTTATTTAAATGGGGTCCCTCCTAACATTCCTACCAGACCTAAAGGGTATGGTTTGGGAGGGGGAGCCGCACACTTTTTTTTTTCTTTATAAATGTCACTTTTTGCTGCAGCAGGTTCTATACATTGCACAGAGCCACCACTTTACAGGCAGTTTAAGGGGACCCCCCAGGCATGATATTTAAAGGAATTTTTAATTTTTATTGTTTCACTTTAAGTAATGTTAAAAATCACTGCTTCTATAAAAACGCTACTTTTTAAAAGTGTTTTTTTCATTGATACATGCCCCCCAGGGCAGTACCCGAATTCCCACACCTTTTTATGGTCAATAACTTGCATATAAGGCTTCAAAATGGGGACATTTGATTTTCAGAGTTCTGGTCCCATAGACTTTCATTGAGTTTGAAGTTCGAGTTTGAATTTCTTCCATGTTCTAAAGTTTGAACTCAAACCGAACTCGGGTGTGTTCGGACCAACACTAGTTATTTCTCCTAGATCTGCCTTCAAGATCAGCAAGTTTGGCTTTGATCTGGTCTAATTCATCCTCTTTGTCGTTTTGTGAGACTATTAAATCGTTAAGTGTGGTTGTATATTCACTCATTTTGTCTTCAATGTGGGATACTCTGTCACCGACTTGTTGTAGGTCGGTTTTAAATTGGTGGATCAGTGATTGCATATTAGAATTTCTTTAAATGTGGAGTCTGATATGTGTTGATTGTTGGTAGGGAATTTGTTAATAGAATCTGATTGCACATTAGGGTGTTCATTAGGATGAAATAGAGTGCTCACCTGTGCTTGGGCCTTTGATGGTGTAGAGATCCTCTGTTTTGATTTGACTGGGCTCCGTTCAGATGGAGAATCAGGTGCTGAGTCTTCAGTTTTGAAGCTGTGATCTGTTTGGTCTGAGGGAGCAGTGGTGACATGTGCTGCCTGCTCTCTCTCTGACGAGGACCCTGTGTGATTATTGGGACCGGCGCCATTTTGGCTCTAGCGCAGTCCCTCTGCAGGCCTGAAATCTTTGATTTTTTTGGGGGTAGGGGCTCCTCTTTTCTCTTTCGAGACATCACCGTTGCTGGACTGGGTTGTTGGGGGCTCACTGAGCTGTTTGGCGAGTCACACTTACAAGTGAGATTGTGCCCTCCTACTTCATTGCGGAGAGAGCTGGTTCAGAAGGCTGCCATTCAGCTGGGGCTCCGGCCATGACCCCTACTGAGGTGCTTTTCCATAGTGAGACACCAGGTGGTTTTTATGACATCAACATTAGAGTGTACGCACTTTTAGTATTAATTTAACAGACATAAACAGTACGTACACAGTTTACATAAACAGTACGTACACAGTTTACATATAACACTTTTAGCAAATAGTGCTGTCACTGTATGCAGGGCTTTCCGTACTATTCATTCACATCAGCCCCTGCCCTCACTGAGTTTACAATGTAAGTCTCATATATCACATGCACACATACTAGGGCCAGTACTAGGGCCAGTTTAGGCAGGAGCCAGTTAACTTACCAATATGTCTTTAGTGTACATTTAGCGTACATTATTGGGCTACTAATATAGAGGTGTACAACCTGTTCAGGAGGGACAGAGGGGGGAGAAGGGGGTATGCATTTATGTTAAAAATAATCTAAAAATGCACATACGGGACAATATCACGTCAAATAGTGGAGAGGACGTGGAATCCTTATGGCTAGAATTAGATATGACGGACACTGGGCATAAACTTATTGTGGGTGTTTGCTATAAACCACCAAATATAGGGGAGGGGGAGGAGGCTCATCTACACTCCCAAATAGAAATAGCTGGGAAGCAGGGCAATGTAGTAGTGATGGGCGACTTCAATTACCCGGACATTAATTGGGTTAATGGTACCTCAGGTTCGACAAAGGCGGGCCGATCTCTGAACATGTTGAGAGACAATTTCATGGAGCAGATGGTTGAGGTTCCAACTAGGAAAAATGCCATCCTAGATTTAATCATTACTAATAATGCAAAACTAATTGAGGATATTGTAATTGGGGACACACTGGGTAATAGTGATCACAATGTGATTACTTTCAATATTGGACACAGGAAATGGAATCGGGCTGGTCGGACAAGAACCCTAAATTTCAGAAGGGCTAACTTTGATAAACTGCACCACCTAGTGTGGGACATCAAATGGGAAAAATTATTTCACAAACTGAACTCGGACCAAAGTGGGATTATTTTAAAAACACATTACATATGGCCATTGCCAAATGTATAACATTAGGTAATAAAAGTAAAATATCGCAAACTAAGCCTATATGGCTAAATAAAAATGTAAAGCAACACATCAAGGAAAAGCAAGTGGCATTTAGAAAATATGAGATGGAGGGGACGGCATTGGCGTTCCATAACTACAGGTGAAACTCGAATAATTAGAATATCGTGCAAAAGTAATGGCAGTAATTGCTGCAAAAGGGGCCCAAACCAAGTACTGAGTACATATGCATGCTTGTACTTTTCAGAGGTCCGATATTGTTCTATGTACAATCCTTGTTTTATTGATTGCATGTAATATTCTCATTTTCTGAGATTGGGGATTTGGGGTTCTTGGGGTTTTCATGAGCTGTAAGCCATAATCAACACAATTATGACAAATCACGGCTTGAACTATCTTGCTTTGCGAAAAAGACGGGTTTAATGTTATAGATAAAATGCATAGTTCAACAAAAAATATACCGTAGTGGTTGACGGAAACCGGCATACAACAAAGACTTAAGCTACTAAATGCAAATAAAGCATTGGGACCAGATAACCTGCACCCCAAGATACTTAAGGAATTGAGCGAGGCTATAACAAGACCATTATTCATAATTTTTAAGGACTCCTTAATGACAGGTATAGTACCAAGTGACTGGCGGAGGGCTACAGTAGTTCCAATATTTTAAAAGGGTGCAAGATGCCAACCTGGGAACTACAGACCAGTTAGTCTTACATCTGTAGTTTGTAAACTGTTAGAGGTAATGATTAAGGACCACTTAGTAGAATGTGTTCAGGGTAATGGCATAGTTAGTGATAATCAGCATGGGTTTAGGAAAGACCGTTCCTGTCAAAGTAATCTGCTAACTTTCTATGAAGGGTAAGTAGAGATCTGGACGGAGGGAGGTCTGTGGATGTGGTATATCTGGATTGCTCAAAGGCTTTTGATACGGTACCACACAAACGCTTACTATACAAGCTGAGGTCTATGGGCATAGATCGAGGGGTATGTACATGGATAGAGAACTGGTTAAAGGAACGGGTACAGAGAGTATCAATAAATGGTGCCCTTTCAGACTGGGCTAGTGTCATCAGCGGTGTGCCTCAGGGTTCAGTGCTGGGCCCCATGCTATTCAACCTGTTTATTAATGACATCGGGGGGGGTGTAAACAGCATGTCATAGTAGACCATAGACTGAATAATAGCTTACAATGCCAGGTTGCAGTAAGCAAAGCTAGTAGAGTCCTGTCCTGCATCAAAAAGGGAATGTTTTGCAGGGACAAGTCTATAATTTTGCCACTGTACACTTCATTGGTTCGGCCTCACCTGGAGTATGCGGTCCAGTTTTGGGCACCAGTACACAGAAAGGATGTCCTGGAGCTGGAAAGAGTCCAGCAAAGGGCAACCAAACTCATGAAGGGAATGGAGGACCAGAACTATGAGACACGGCTACTAAATTTAAATATGTTCATGCTGGAAGTAAGGACATTAAGGGGGGATATGATTTTCATGTATAGAATGTTAAATGGTCAAAGCAATATTACCAACAAACACTTTACGCTTAACTCCTTAACAAAGACTAGAGGCCACCACCTAAAATTGGTGGGAACAAAATTCCAACACAAGGGGCAAAAGGGGTTCTTCTCAGTTAGAGCTGTTAGGGTTTGGAACTCTCTGCCACAAACAGTGATTTCAGCAAAGAGTGTGGAATCATTCAAGAAGCTTTTGGACAATTTCCTGAGTTACCATAATGTACAGGGGTACAGGTACTCTTAAGAATGTGATGACACAGGGACCTATACATACACACACACACACACACACAATAGGTTGGACTTGATGGACTTATGTCTTTATTCAACCTCAAATACTATATAACTATGTATGGGAGGAAACACATGCAAGAACAGGAAGGACATGCAATCTCCATTCAGATAGTGTCCTTACTTGGACTCAAACTAGGGACCTTGGTGCTACAAGGTTATAATGTAACAAATGATCCAATGTGCTGCCCATTTGAGGAACAGCAGTCAGGTTTTAATCCAAAAATCTACTTTTAGGGTGTATTTATTTCACAGAAAAACACAACTAAATAACCTGACTCTATGGGCAGTATTAAATTGATTTTAATTGTTTGCATTTTGAACAGGAACGACACCAGACAGCTTTGCAGTTAGAGTAAACTATTTCTAAGAGACAATATCCACACATATTCTTGATTGCTGGAACAGTAAAATTTGCTGCAACAAAGGAGACACAGAGCATGATTTCCTGCAACAGGCACTATACATTTTGCAGCTGAAGACCAGCTGTTAAAAAATGAAGTGTGACATCTTTGCAGTACCAGAACACTGGAATAAAGGAGTAGAGGTAGCATGAAATGGTAATGGTAGCAAGATATGGTAATTCCAGCAGGCCAGCAGTGGTGGCAGGAGCAGGTAATGGTTGCAGAAGATATTAATGTGTCTCCCTGGGTTCTCAATACAGTTTTGAGATTAAACATTGCGTTCCTAATATTGGGGTCCCCATTGATGATTTTGAAGACTGCAATAAGGTCCCCTCTTAATCGCCTCTTTTCTAAGGTGAATAAGTTTAGTTTTTGAATGCAGTCTTCATAACCTAGGCCTTCAATCCCTCTAATTCATTTTGTAGCCCTTCTCTGAACTCTCTCCAGTTCAAGGATCTCCCTCCTGAGAGTCGGCAACCAGAACTGTACCGCATACTCAAGATGGGGCTGAACCAATGATTTATAAAGTGGAAGTATTACTCTTTGATCCCTTGCTACAATTTATTATGCTCTTTTATTACATGCCAGTATCTTGTTATCTTTACTGGATGCTGCTTGGCATTGCTTACTATTGCCAAATCTGTGATCTATGAGCACCCCCAGGTCTTTTTCTTTGTCTGACTTCCCTAATGTAGCCCCCCCCAAGTAGTAGTTTGCGCACATGTTCTTTACTCCCATGTTCATACCCTTACATTTTTCAACATTAAATTCCATCTTGTAGCCCATGCCTGAATTTTGCTTAGGTCCTGTTGTAGTGTGAATATCGCCTGTTTGGAATTTACTGCTCTGCAGAGTTTAGTATCATCTGTGAAAACTGAAACTGAGCTATTTAGTCCAATATCTATGTCATGGATAATGATTTTCCTTTAATTGGCGAGACTATCAGGAAACATCATAAAACATGCTGGTCTATTTTAGAAACTTTCTACACAAATACATGATTTCTTTGCTCACAAAAATCAATATCTCCCCACAAGAGCAGTGATAACAAATTAATCATGTAGAGACTTAATTGGGAGAGGCCTTAATAGACTCCCATTATGAACATGAGGAGGTTATAGCATTGCTAAAAAAGTAACAGGCCTGAAAGACCATGGAACAATATTAATTTTAGAGGCATACCAGTATTAGCACCTCAAAGGGAAATATGTGACTACATACACACTTTGCTTAAATCTCTAATACCTATGACTATAGCTCAGGATCTGACTTTACTTGCCAAAGCTAAATTTTCTACCTGACAATGTTACCAGACTTTTTCCATATTAAAGGACAAGCTACGTTAGCTCCCACTAAAAAACCTTTCCATTTACCAGATAAATTTATTTTGTGTCTTTGTATGGGGGTAATTCACAATGCTGCCAAAGGCAGCCGAGTGAAAAACCCAGCCGAAATTAAGTGAGCCGAACAACGGTCAGCTATTAACTCTGGCTCACTACAAAAGATTTCAGCCATACATTGGCTGAAATCAGCCGTACATCAGTTGAAATCAGCTATACATTGGCTGAATTGGGTCAGCCGAAGTGCAGAGGGACTATGACTCAGCCGATCCAACAACTGGATCGGCTGAGCCGAAGCTCCGACAGCTCACTCGCTGCCGTTTGCCCCTATTCTCTTAGGGGCCAAATATCAGTGAGTGAATAGACGAATGCCGTCGAGCAGCATTCGGGTCGGTTATTCTGCTTGGTACCTCGGAGGTACCGAGCAGAATAGAAAGTAAGTGAAATGAATGATAAAAAGAAGAGTTGAAAAATTATTTTAAAAATGTATATAGGAAAATGTAAAAAAAAATTAAAACAGTTTAAAGAAGAGAAAAAAGAAAGAAAATTAAAAATAATAAAAAAACTCTGACAAAGATGCCGGCAAAAGATAAACAATTGGGCGGGGCTAACAGTGACAGCTAGCTCCGTCTGAAAGTTTCCTATTTGTCAGCACCTGCCAGAGTGTTCTAGCAGGTCCTGGCCAATGAATAACAACTGGTTGGAGCCGACCATGACGACATGGCCAGCTCCGACCAGTCGTTATTGTTTAATTACCAGATCAGCATCCCCAGGTCATTTGGGTATGCTGATCCGTCATAGCAACTGGGCGGAGTGAGCTGTGCGATCACGGCTGGCTCTACCCAGCTGTCATTTGCATTAAGATTGGTCGGCTTCAGCTGACCTTTCTCCACGCTTCGGCTGTCACTTTGGTTCAGTGGACCCGAAACATATGCCTTCGGCTTGGCTGAGCCGATAGGCTGCCTTCGGATGCTGTACGGGCTATTGTGAATAGTCCGTACAGCAGCCCTTCGGTTCAACTGAACCGAAGGGCTCTGGCGGCTGGAGAGAGCCGAAGGATCAGCCGAAGCTACGGCTGTATCCTTCGGCTACATAATGAATAACCCCCTATGTTTCAACCATTCAAGCCAAAATGAATTTCTTTCCAATCATTAAAATGCTGAAAAACAAAAAGATTGTGTAAAAAGGGGGCTTTCCCACAATATTGCTAATTCAAAACCAGGGAAACACTGCTTTAGTCACCTCTTTAGAACAAGGCCTTAGCATTCTAAAGGAATGGGAAAGTCTGCAGATCTTTGGGTCAAGGAATCTCTTCCTCTAATTATATTGGAATGTTCATGATGCTCAACAGATGACTTTGGTAGGGTTCTCCTACACCATAATTGTTTTGGTACCACCTTTAATGTACACTCATGTTTCTAACTCAGATGCTCCCATGTGTTTGCTTGTTCTTGGAACTAAGCAGGTACTGTTCCTCCAAGATGTTCAGCAGCACATTTGCCTATTTTGCAGAGGTTTTTCTTAGCACTTTTTTTATTGTTGTTTTCTATGTTTCATCTACAGATTCTAAACAATGCCACACGCTCAGGTAACTTTTTTCAATTATATGTTTTATGGTGTTGTTGTTATCCCAAATTGAGGCGATTTCCCAAATAAGCATACAAGCATTGGAAACATATTATTAAATATTTTTAATAAGGATTAATATAGTTCCAACAGTTTGTGCAGCACTACAGTACAATACAGTTACAATATAATTTCATTCAAGAGTTTCAGGAGGGCCCTGTTCATGAGAGCTTACAATCTAAAATAAGGGGCAAGTGATACAAAAGGTAATAACTGTGAGCAATGAGATGATAGAAGGAGTAAAGTGTAAGACAAGGTTTCCCGAATAGATGAGTTTTCAGGGATCACCTAAAGGCAGACAGAGTAGGAGATAGGCAGACAGACTTGAGTAGGAAGATCCAGAGGATAGAAGAGGCTCTGAAGAAATCTTGGGAGCGAGCTTGGGAGGACGTGACAAGGGAACTAGAGAATAGGAGGTTTTGGGAGGAGTGCAGTGGATGGTTTGGGTGATATTTTGAGATAAGGTTGGTTATATAGCTGGGTGCAGAGTTGAGTATAGCTTTGTATGTTGTTTGATTTTTTATAGGTAGGGCTATTGGAAGCCAGGGAAGTTATTGGTAGAAAGGGGTGGCAGCCACTAAATGGTTGGTAAGGTGAATGAGTCTAGCAGCATCATTCATAGTTCACTGAAGGGGGATAGCCTATGTAGACCAACAAGAAGAGAATTGCAATAGTCAAGATGAGAGGTGATGAGAGAGTGAATTAGTACCTTTGTGTATAAGTTAGGCAAGCATTTTTATGGGTTTCTCCTCACTTGGTTGCCTATGAGATCCTTACAGGATTGTTTACCAGGACCATAATATTAGCATCCATCATCAGCTATGATCCGTAAGATAATATCACTAACAGGTCTATTTACTAAAAGGTGAAGAGTTTAGAGAAGTGAAAAATAGCTGATTTGGAAAAAGTCTCCAATTCCGCCCTCTTTCCAGTTCAACTATGTTGTCCTAGATTGTTCACTTCTCCTGCCTTTTCCAAACGTCACCATTTAATGAATAGACCTGTAAATGTTCATGGCTTAAATAGCGCCTTTTAAGTGATTAGCAACAACACAAATTGTTGTAGCAATCAGAGACACTGTCAAATTTCAACATATTTCCAGCACTTTGTACCCTTTAGAAAGTTTTATTATACTTGCCCAAAATTTACACTTTGGTGAATATATGAATACATTAATGTATACAGCCTGAATACACGAAATGGATCTCTTTGATGTCTGGTGGTGCCAGCATAGCTCTGAAAGAGATTATACTTATTTCTCACCCTCCCATTCACACCAAGATTGATATTTTTCTAGCTGGCAAGTAGTCCTTGCAACAAATACCTGACTTCTCTATTGGAGGCATTTCTTGGTCTGATCACACACCTATAGTGCTCCAGGTCTTATAGCAATACAATCCATACTCTAACAGGGCTATTCACAAAAGGGTTAAGAGATTGGAGAAGGCAGAAGAAGTGAACAATCTAGGGCAAAATAGCTGATTTGGAAAAATTCCCCAATTCAGGTCCCTTTCCATTTCAGCTATGTTGTCCTAGATTCTTCCCTTATCCTGTCTTTTCCAAACTCTTCAACCTTTTGTGAATAACCCTGTAAGTCTAAAAACTCAATGCATATATTATTACACACCAAGATTATTCTGAACAGATTGTAGAGGAGCAGCAGCTAGAACTACTGTCTAATCAAATTACAGTGTTGTAAACCACAAATAATACTTCCCCTTCTATCTCTACTTCAAAAAGGCAGCTTGATCTTAGAGAGAATCTCTGAGGCTTGTTTCCATATAAACATAATGAAGCCTCCAAATTAATGCTGATCATTACTCACTGAGCAATAAAGCAGGGACATGCCTCATCTACCATAAGCAACAGCACACAGAATACCTATCTGCATAGTTCTTAAACGAAACAAAATATGTGTAACCCATGAGCCATTGCATACAGGTTTAGTTACTACTATACATCTCTATATAATCTGAAAGATGATCCAACCAACCCCTCATTTCTTAACCTCAGTTAATCTACCTACATTATCTGCTTTGGCCAGAGAAGAAGCTGCTGAAGCATGATCTTTGCTTCATCAGCTTTAGTGGAGTCCATAGGTGATATTAGGGGTCTAATAGACTACTGATGTCTCCAAAAATTTGACCTTTACCCTTTATTGGAAGACTCTCTGATTCTAATATAAGACATTTAAATAATCGTGAAACGGTACCAAATTATTTATATAGATATTCAATCAACCATGCTAATTTTATTATATTATTTTGCTTGTTACTAATTTCACTTAAACATCCTTTATCTGAAATATCTGAGCTATAATGTCAAACTAGGTTTCTGGCCATAAGCCATGATGCTAGCTTAGGCACACTGCTTGTTTACAAAGATACTATTAAGAGGGAGTTTTAGCGGGATCCTGAGGTAATAAAATTGAGTTGTCATTCTATCTATTTTTTTTTGAGGATATATATATTACAAATATCATTAGAAAAGCTGAATATAGAGTGCTCTTCTTCAAACACATTCAGCTGCCAAGTTGATGTAGCAGAAAATGGCAAGGAAAATTAAGAGCAGAGTAAGAGAGATATTTCTCATATGCATATATTAACATGTCATATCCTCCAATTCAAATGCCCTGGCAGTTGGGTTACTAACAGGCATGATTACAAGGCGGAATCCAGATTACCCCTCCTTTCACCCCTATATACTCTCCATGAGTAATTACTCACTCAGAGATATCCCAACTTCAAACTGGACCCCAGTTCCATTCAGCTATACGCTTGACTTCAGCTGTTCAGCTGTTTGGCTCAGGCAAAGTGCAGAAGGAGTTAGACTCAGACAATCCAACATCTCACTCGCTGCCATTCGCCCCTATTCTCATAGAATAATTATTTAAATAAATGTAAAAAAAAATATAACATTTTTAAAAAGTTAAGAAAATGAAAAAATGAAAAGAAAAGAAGAAAAAAAAGTGTGCGGTCCCCCTCCCAAACCATACCAGACACTTTAGGTCTGGTAGGAAACTTAGGAGGGACCCCTACCCATTCACTAAAGGGTTAAAATAAAGTAAGTAAAAAGACCAGACTTTTGAAAAAATCCTTCATTTGAAAAAAACCCAAAGGATTTTTGACAAGTCCTTTAAAAAAATCCCCCCCCCCCAAAAAAAATGAATCCACCGATGTAATCCTAGGGTCAATCATGATGTCCAGCACTAGCCACGACGATGACGACTCAACAAAATAAAACAGAAGATTCATAGAAATAATAAAGAACAAACGACGCCCACCGACCCATCTGCTCATGAAGAACTGCCGCCATAGAATGGCGTTCTGACAGATGCCGGCAAAACAAACAATTGGACAGAGCTAGCGGTGACATTACTTCTAGCTCCGCCGAACTGTTTTCATGTAATGACAGCCCAGTGTCCTCGAGGACGATGGGCTGTCATTGAAAGACAACAACTGGGCGGAGCTATAAGTGACATTGCGGCTGGCTCCTCCCAGCTGTTGCCTTTCGCAGGGAGATCGGTCGGCTTTGGCCGACCTTTCTCCCTGCTTCAGGTGTCAGTACGGCTCAGCCGAGATGAAGCATACGTGTTTGGCTCGGTTGCCGTCGGCTGCTGTATGGGCTATTGTGAATAGCCTGTACAGCAGCCTTTCAGTTCGACTGAACCGAAGGGCTCAGTTGACCGAAGTGAGCCTAAGGATCAGCTGAAGCTACGGCTGGATCCCTCGGCTCTTTTTTGAAAAACCCTCTAAGTCTCTGCCAATTAATGTTGAATTTGCTGCTTATAGCAGTTCTGCTAGACAGATTGGTATCTCTAGCAGGTCAGCCAGCAACACACATGGACATGTGCTCATCTGGGAAAGGCTCTTGGGTAATTGAGGTACATCTGTTGTTATTGGTTAAAATATTGCATAAAAAGAGCTGCAATGCTGACATTCAGAGAAATAAGAAAACTGGTGTTGTTGGCCTAGTTTTTAAAAAGTGCAGGCTTTTGGGGCTTTCATTGTGACCATTAATTTTCTCATTTAAAAAATACTAACCTGAAACAATTATGCAGCCAGTGAAGTCTAAAATGCTGAACTCCTGTTCTGCAAACCTGTTTTAAGGCATAGACTTGCAAGGTACCTAAACCATAATCAGGACAACAGTATCAGAGCCTGTGCCTTTTAGAAGTTAGCTATGGCAGGTTCGCTTTTTCTTTCCACACAGGCCTCCTTTAAAATTCTCAGTTCTGACTACTGCTTTTCTACTAATTTCTTAGGTAACTGCTAACACCAATGATCTTTTTTTTTAGCTCGTAAAAGGGGCAATTGTCCAATAATGTTATAGAATATTTCTAGCCCACGGATTATTAATGTAAAGATCATTCTTCCTTAACCAGAACACCAATTTAAGGGATATTTTTCCTGATATTAACTGCCACTGTAAGAGAGCCCTTCTTTGTCTCTGATGACCAAAGTAGGGTGCACTTTTCCACTGACCACCAATGTGAGTGGGCATTTCTACACAGATCACAAAGGGTCACTACACTGCCCATTATTGGAAAAGAGCACAACAAAGAAAACCGACATAAGGGGACGCTTTTCATCTATTTAAGCATACACTGTAGTTTTCACGATATGCCTTTCTTTTCTTTTTGTTTGTTTGAGTTCCTATTTCTTCTCGTGCTACCATATGAGGATTATGTCAAATCTTTATGAACATATGTATATAGTTCTAATTATTCTATGTTGGGTGATTGAATGGGAGTAATAAAAAAGTGTCTTTTGTGATTGAATACAGGGGGATTATGAATGTAATTATTGATCTACTCAGGCGTACTCTGTTAATTGCAGATGGTCAAGACAGGAACAATAGGATCATAGATATGTTGGCACTAACAGATTGTTTATCTGGACAATGTGTGCAAACTATCTTTTGTCTCTGGCTTCAAAGGATCCCCATATTTAGATACATAATTAGATTGTCCACCCTTGTAAAGATAAAATCTTGGCCTGGGTTTAGCCTACAGACATCTGTGCATTTTCAATATACCTCTGAATTTTGGTACAGTTAAAGTCATTAAAAATTTGCATAGTTGACTTGTGTATATAGTGACAAGTGGTCTTGTAGAGAGCCAAGAGTGGTCCTGTCTGGGGTTTATGTATCACCCAGGTCCTGTTTTACACCTTTTGGGACCTCTAGTCAGCCCCAGGTTTTACACCTTGCTGCAATGGCAATTCAGTGCTGGTGAGACAACAGTGCTCTGGAGCCTGGTGAGCAGACAGACTGCATCTGCTGGAGCCAAATGTTAGTCACTGTGATTAGGTTTGTGCCAGCTGATAGTTAGGAATGTGTGTTTAGTTAAGGAATGTGTGTTTAGTTAGTGCCAGGATATGGCTAGGTTTTTGTTTTGGAGTTTTTAGATTTCATTTGAGCACTGTACAGCGCTGTAAATAACCTGTGTGAAGCACCTATAAATGCACCGCTGCTTCAAGATAAGTCTCATTTATTATCAGTCAACTGTGTTTACTCTTTTTCAATCATAATGACAACAGAAACTACCCAAATGACCCTGATCAAAAGTTTACATACCCCAGTTCTAAATACGGTGTGTTGCCCCCTTTAACATCAATGACTGCTTGTCTTTTGTGGTATGTGTGGATGAGGCTCTTTATCTTCTCAGATGGTAAAGCTGCCCATTCTTCCTGGCAAAAAGCCTCCAGGTCCTGTAAATTCTTGGGCTGTCTTGTATGAACTGCACATTTGAGATCTCCCCAGAGTGGCTCAATGATATTGAGGTCAGGAGACTGAGATGGCCACTCCAGAACGTTCACTTTATTCTGCTGTAGCCAATGACAGGTCGACTTGGCCTTGTGTTTAGGATCATTGTCATGTTGGAATGTCCAAGTACGTCCCATGCGCAGCTTCCAGGCTGATGCATGCAAATTGTCCTCCAGTATCTTTTGATAACATACTGCATTCACCGTGCCATCAATTCTGACCAACTGTCCTGTGCCTTTGTAGCTCACACATCCCCAAAACATCAGCGATCCACCTCCGTGTTTCCCAGTAGGAATGGTGTACTTTTCATCATAGGCCTTGTTGACTCCTCTCCAAATGTAGCGTTTATGGTTGTGGCCGAAAAGCTCAATTTTGGTCTCATCACTCCAAATGACTTTGTGCCAGAAGGTTTGAGGCTTGTCTCTGTGCTGTTTGGCGTATTGTAAGCGGGATATTTTGTGGCATTTGCATAGTAATGGCTTTCTTCTGGTGACTCGACCATGCAGCCCATCTTTCTTCAAGTGCCTCCTTATTGTGCATCTTGCATTGTGCATCTTGCAACAGCCACACCACATGTTTTCAGAGTGTATTTCACCTGATGTTATTTGTGGGTTTTTCTTTGCATCCAGAACAATTTGTGGCTGACAGTTTAGTTGGTCTACCTGACCATGGTTTGGTTCCACTTCTTGATTAGAGTTTGAACACTGCTGATTGGCATTCTCAATTCCTTGAATATCTTTTTATATCCCTTTCCTGTTCAATACAGTTCAACTACCTTTTCCCGCAGGTCCTTTGACAATTCTTTTGCTTTCCCCATGACTCAGAATCCAGACACGATAGGGCAGCACTGGATGAAGGATGCAAGGGTCTGTCAGGAGGCCAGAAACTCATTGGCCTTTTATACACACACGCTGATTACATGCAAACAGATCACAGGTGAGGATGGTTCCCTTTAATAGCCATTCACACCCCTTTGTGTCAACCTGTGTGCATGGTATCAGGCCAAAATCACAAGGATATGTAAACTTTTGATCAGAGTCCTTTGGGTAGTTTCTGTTGTCATTATGATTGGAAAAGAGTCAACACAGTTGACTGATAATAAATAGCTTCATCCAAACACTACACATGAGTGAAAGAAAGGTTTTCATGTTATCATTCATATTCTCTGAAAAATGGCCATGAAATCATAAATTCTGTCAGGGTATGCAAACCTTTGAGCACAACTGTATATATATATATATATATAT
>NW_017308736.1:64969-90638 GCF_000935625.1 Nanorana parkeri | reverse complement strand
CATATACATATACACACACACGCACACACACACACACACCCACACACACACTACTAATAAGTTTTAAAACACTGAAATTTACGCAGTTTATTGTCTCAATGTACTCTGGAAATAAAGCATAGAACAAATAAACAACTGGACATCCAAAAGAAATCACAAAATAGTTTTCTTTAACAAAATGTAATCTAAATGTTTGACTCATCAAAGTATCTACCGTTTGCAGATACAACAGCCGAACACACTTGTGGCATTCTTTGTACTATGGAAGTTAAATATTGTTTGGAAAGTTCTTTCCAACAATATTGCAGAAGTTCCCACAAATATGTTGCATTTGTAGGTTGCTTTGCTGTCACTCTTCTGTCCAGTTCATCCCAAACCAGCTCAATGGGGCTTAATTTTGCAGACTACGCTGGCCATTCCATGATTTGAAGCCTACCGCCTTGTTCTTTTCTCCTAAGGTAGTTCTAACACAGCCTGGGGGTTTGTTTTGGGTCACTATCTTGCTGTATGATGAACCCCTGACCAAGTAGGTGTACATCAGAGGGTAATGCATGGCATTGCAAAATGCTGTGGTATTAGTTTTGGTTCAGTGTGCCACTCACTCTGCGCAAGTCACCTACTCTGGATCCTGCAAAAGAGCCCCAGACCATCATGCTTTCTCCTCCATGTTTGACATTTGATGTCACACACAGAGGAATAATCTGTGTGCCTACTCAACGGCATATAAAAACCCTGTGTGATGAACCACAGAGCCCAAATTTTGATTAATTTGTTAATATAACCTTCTTCCAGTCTTCAGTAGTCCACTGATGGTGCTTAATGGCCCGGGCAAACCTCTTTTTCTTGTTTTGTCATCTTAGCAATGGCTTTCTTACTGCCACTCGACCTGTCAAACCTGCAGCTTGAAGTCTTCTCTTTACAGTTGAAACTGAGACTTGCTTACTTTGGTCAGCATTAAGCTGTGCTTGAAGCTGTTGTCCTGTGAGACATGGGTCACACAAGCTGTTGACTCTCGAAAACTTGTCTGATTCTGTTGTGGCTTTGGGTCTGCCAGACCTCTTCCTGTCAGAGTTTCCTCCAGTTTACAAGTGCCTTTTGATGGTGTGGAATCTGTACTCACTGACACCTTGGCTTTCTTGGCAATTTATCTAAAGGAAAGACCTACACTTTTAAGGGTTATAATGGACTGTCTGTCCTCTTTTGTCAATTGCCCTTTTCTTGCCATTTTGAAAGCAATATACTACTTTCTGCAGAACAATACTGCCCAAATATTGCTTAAGAGTGTGTAGTAACACAGTCTGTTCCAACATTGCCTTTATACAGACAGAGGGCTTGTGAGTAATCAACAAAAGTTGGGACACCTGTAGGAATTTTGAGCATAAACTTTCAAGGCTTAATTTACCTACATTCGCTGCAGAACAACTGTGAGTTGTTAACCCATTACTCCTTCCATGAAAAAGGCCTTTTTGTATAACTCTGAAATGTAAATTTTGTTTCCATTTTTGTTAACCTAAACCTCCTTTATTCCCTCTGGCAGTTTACCTTTTACCTTTGTACCATTTCAAGTTATTCAATGGATTTTAACTGCAAGCATTTCAATAAAAACTGGAAAAAGGGGAGTGTTCTACAACTTTTGATTGGTAGATTATATATATTAACACCATGGTCTGTGTTTTTTGCTAATATTTTTTTGCATTTTAAATGTTTTTCTTTGTATTTGGTGGTTAAATAGATTGTTTGTTCTTTGTATTTAAGTCTTGTCATTATATTCCAATACATTTTCTGTTGTGGTGAGCTCAAAAATCTTGTTCATTAATCCTCATAACTAAATACTTGTAGGTGTGAATGCATACATAGTGAATCATATCTTAACATATTTATTTGCATAACACATGAAAATAATGTTGTCATATAGAGGGCTGGGCCAAGAATATATAATATGATCACAAGGATTAATTTTTGCTCCTGTATAACATGTTGCAAACAATACAAAATCATATTACTACATGTGGGTTAGAAACCCTTGCCATGTCTATATATAGATACTGTACATATAACAAACAAATATAAAAAGAAAATGAAAGAAAAAAAAAAAAGGGGAGAAAAAAAAGAAAAATAGAGAGATGGGGTCCCATTTAAGTCTCTTCAACTATAAAATGTTTAGCACACTTTTACACATCTACACCAACAACTGGGTCTGAAGACATAACTTCTAAATATGATCGAGATTCTTTAAAATCAGACCAACGAGACAAAATTTTCGCATGTAACTGAGTTTTTTTTTTTTTGGATTCAACATAGCTTTACTTACAATAAGTACAGTACAGAGGAAGTTTTTCAAGTCTTTTGAAGTGTAAGAAGACAATGTGGAACTATAAGGAACAGCATAAGGGGCCAGAGTGTGTCTAGCTAGGGACTGTATTAACTAGTACAAAATGGGAAGGGGAACTGGATGCTGTGGGAGCACAAAGACCATTTAAAGGCTGGATTTGCCTGTGCACTTACTAGCCTGAGGCTTATTTGCTATAGTCCATCGAAAAACTATGTTACTCATTATACTCATTAAATATGAAATTCAGGTCTCAGTAACATTCACCATATTCATAATACAGTAAATGTTACCTCTGCAGGTCCCAATCCGTTTTTAGTCCAATCTGATTTTATTAAAGATTTCAATACAATACAAAACCTAATGGCAAACAGACATTTCACCATAACAAGGAAAATATAAAGGAGACAAATAAACATACAGAATAGCTTGAATCTTCAGGCAAGCCTGAGAGCAACATCATCAGGGCACACAACATTGTTTCATTGTACAATTTGAAGCCCAACATCGATCGGCGTCTATTGCCTAATATACTGCCAAGATCAGCTGTGTTGGTACAGCCCCATCGGGGATCTGTCTCTACTTGCCACTTGGAGCAGTGACCGTACGCAGCACAAATATGTTCGGGTGGTGTCCCTCCCAAACGGGCTCGCTGTGTTTCGCAAGTTGCTGTTATACACATATAGATGCTGTGCATCGCTAGCTGCTAGAATGGACACATGTGGGACAGAAGAAGAAAAACAGCATGAGGGTCAGGGAAAAGTAGAGAGAGTCAGAGGATGGGGGGGGGATTGTCTCTCCTTACCCCCCTCCCGCCTTGCGTCTATGTCACTTTGCAGGTGGTTCAGGGCGAGAGGGCTGCCTGAAAACCATTTGAGTTTCTAAAATCAATCCAAACTGACCAGGTGCGGACATACCGGTCCCCAGTTTCGTTCTCTCCGGACATTAGATCTTCCAGATCTGCAATACGATCCAGCTCCACTACCCATTCCGCAAGGGTGGGGACCACCGGAGTACGCCAGTGGCGTGGTATAACCGCCCTGGCTGCTGTGAGGAAATGGCGTAAGAGTCCCCTCTTTGCCGACTTAAGCGAGCCCGGGATCATTGACAGCAGCAGAATCTTGGGGTCATCAGCAATTGTGGTTCCTGTCACCCTGAGGTATACACGCAGCACCCCCTGCCAAAACCCCCGGATCCTGGGGCAGCTCCACC
The DNA here is from genome assembly GCF_000935625.1 of Nanorana parkeri. Classification (NCBI taxonomy): domain Eukaryota; kingdom Metazoa; phylum Chordata; class Amphibia; order Anura; family Dicroglossidae; genus Nanorana; species Nanorana parkeri. Next base: position 87,097 of record NW_017308736.1, on the reverse strand, counting down.
ATATATGGGTCATGTGACCAGGAGAGGCGTCACAGCGCCAACAGGTTGCAGACACCAATGGGTAGTAGCGATGGAGGACCGCGGGGCATCTATACCACCGGGTGAGTATTTTTAAAAAAATTTCATGAGCTCGGCTAGCAATGGAAAGGGAGTGGGTGAGGACAAAGGACTTCTCCCAGTCAGCTGGCGCTATAGATGTGTCCAGTTCCCGTTCCCAGGCCTGCGTGTATGTAGGTAACTCAGTGGAGGCAGCGAGGGAGAGAATAGAGTAGAGAAGAGAGATGGTGTGCTTCGGGGGCGTAGAGGCCAGTAGAAGGAAGTCAAAGGCCGTCTCCTCTCTCTCAAAGCTATCAGGGCCTCCTAAAGAGGAGATGTAGGAACTAAGTTGTCCCTCTACCATCCAGGTCCCCGGGCCGGAATCAGAGCGAGCGTCAACCGACGAGACTCCTTCGTGGAGTGCCAAGATAACTCTGCGGATGAGGGTGAAGATCCTACCCCAGAGCGAGACTTTCAAGATAAGGTATCTACCAAAGGGATCCGTCCGGTGGTCCACCACCGTCGCTGGGAGAGATTTGGGGAGGGCAATGGAGAATCTCCTAGATTTGTGGTTGGCATTGGTACTATGGTACCAAGTGGAGAAATACCTGTTGGCACAGGAGGGGACCTGGTCAGTTTGGAAATGCGTCTCCTGAAGCATAACAACGTTAATTTTGTTCTTATGCATGTGGTACATTATCTGACCCCGCTTTGAGGGGATGTTGAGACCTCTGGCATTGTATGTGCAGAGCCTCAGCTCCTCAAACGCTGGCGATGTCAAGGCCATGGCAGGGGGCAGGCGGGAAGAGGGGGAGGGGACAGAGATATAAGTAGCAGGTTGTATCAGAACCAGGGAGGTCGAGGTGGTGTAGGTTTCAGTGGGTAAGGGTGCAGAGAGAAGGAAAAAGGGAGATAAGTAAGAGTGTCAAGGACAAGATGACCAGGAAGAGATAAATCAACACAAATTTAAACTGAAAAGGGCGGATAAAACCCGCTACCTATAAGATAAACCGTCTAGCAAAGCTAGAGTACACCGTCTCCAGCAAAGAGATGTGTCACCTATGTGGGGGATGTGGTCAAACAAAGGGGTAGGTAGATGCCTACCGGGGCCCCCAGTCTGACGACACCTAGACAACAACAGGATTGCCCCTGTTCAACTAAATACAGAGAAATATAATGTAAAACTGTAAAAAGTGTTTGAAGCATGCAAGTCTATAAAAGTAAAACTTCAAATACATATTTCAGTATGGGCCCACCCGGCCCCCCTACACGAGGGCAGAGGAGGTCCACTCCGAGCAGCCTAGTAGGGCACCCCGGAGGGGGACAGTCCCGCCCCAAAGGTAGGAGCGACCCCGTCCCCCCCCCATGCGCCACGCAGACACAAAAAGAAGTAGGAGTGCCAAAAAAAAAAAAATGTTGTGTTAAACAGCCGAAATCACATTAATACTCAGCAACAGATCAGGTCTTCTTGAGGGCAGCTCCTGGTAAGCTTCATCAACCCCTCCCCTCCCACAGGAGCCAGCTGGAGTTCCATGTCCCACCTCCCCCCCTCAGATCCACAACCGGGTCCCAGCGCGGAGCCGGATCCCCCGCCCCCCCATGGCATAGGGGGTCAAAAATCCGTTCGCTGTGCTGAAAAGTCAGTTTTAGGGAGCCCCGGTGTAGCAGAGCTCGCGGCTGCACGTCTTCACACCACCATGGTTGGCCACGCCCCCATGTAACTGAGTTTTATTGTTATCTCAGAGAATCAATTTTTCCATTAAACAAGTGCAATTTATCTTACTAAACCACTGATATAGCGGTGGAGGTGTCAGTTTGCACCAATATACAGAAATCAGTGCTTTCACAGCATGGAGTAAAATGTGGAGTTATAGACTTTTTAGAACAACCTGTGGATTAATTTGTATAGTGAAATATATTTGTCCAGGGATCAAACTTTACTTCAACCATGAATCTGTGCAATATATTCCACAACCTGAAGCAGAATAAGAGTCATGAATTGCGTGCTATTTAACTGGCGTCCGGTGCCAGCGTGTAATCAATTTATAATTAATTTCCTCAGTTGCATTGGCCAGAGATGAAACATGCACACGATGCAGAATAGTAAATTATTGCTCATCAGAGAGATCAGTATTAAAATCTTCCTCCCATTTCCACAGATATTTTGGAAAATCATCTGTCTGTATTAATATTTTATACCATTGTGAGATTCTCTTAGAAGGTGGGGAGAAAGATTTGAATAGAGATTCTAAAGGACACAGATCTGCAACAGTTCATAAAGGGTGAGATAATGACACAATTACATAATCGTATATACTGTAACTCCAATGATCTGCTGCCACTATAGTAGTAGCCTTTCTCAAAGGCTTAATTGTAGTCCCATTCAAGATATGATGCAAACAAAAAGTGTTTATCGCTATGCCAGGTGTGAAAATGGCGATCCCACCTTCCAGGCAAAAAAAGGAGTGACCTAGGAGCATGAGTAGCAGAGTATTATGTACAAAATTAATTTTCTGCAGAATAATATCACAAATACATAAAGTCAAAACAGAGAGTGCAGAAATATTGAGAGGTGCCTATGTCATTTTGGAAGCCAAATAATATCAGTCAAATTTAATTCACTTAATGCAAACTGTAACACAACCCATTTCTCAGACCGGTTAGACTAAGTCCAGTCCAGGGCCTGGGCAAGTACCAACACAATAATAAGGGTATTCCCAATGGTATCATTTGAAACAAAAAGAGCAATCTCGGTAAAACATTAATTTTAACCACATTAATCCTCCTTAGCCATGAAAGATAAAGGAAGTGCCATTGCAGTAAGTCCCCTTTGATTACATTTAATAGAGGCATATAGTTGGCATTGAACAATTGAGATTGCGCCTGACTCTCAGCTACCGGTACATTGATATCCAAAATTTCAGACTAAAGATTTATCTTAAAATTAGGACATCACCAAAAATAGTAAAAGCCCTTAACAGATTGGGTAAAGATTTGTGGATTTTGGACGTAAAATAAAATATTGTCAGCATAGGCTGCCAGTTTATGTTTAACCCCAGCCACTACAATACAATGAATATCAGAAGAATTCTGAACAGTGGCTAAATACAGTTCTAGAGGAATTGCAAACAGAAGGGGAGAAAGAGGGCATCCTTGTCTGGTGCCATTGTGCCTAACAAAGGGCTCACTCAAGATGCCATTCACTCTCATCTGAGCAATAGTTGTTTCATAAAGAGCCACTATCCAATGGTGCATTCGAGGGCCCAACCCAACATGTTGCAGGGTAAGCATAAGGTACTCCAAGTCCACTCTATCAAACACTTTTTCAGCATCCGTAGGCAACAACAGAGTGGGCTGGGAGTGATGCCGCACATAATCAATTAACGATAAAGTTCGTTGAGCATTGTCCCCAGCTTCCCTCTCCAGGATGAATCCATTTAGGGAGCAATGGTAACATTCGCTGTGCTAACACCTTAGCTTATATTTCAAGTCTATATTTAGTAGGGAAATTTGTCTATAACTCGTACACACTGTCGGATCATTGCCTGTTTTAGGAATAACAGAAATATATGCTTGAGAGGTCTCTGAATGAATAACAACCTTCTGTAGAGACAGAATTCATATATGTAGTAAGAAAAGGAAGGAGAACATCACGAAAAGCCTTTTAATATGTTAACATGAACCCATCCGGCCCCTGTGCCATAGATTGCATTTCAGTGACCAGTTCAGCTCCAGTGGTATCTGATTCCACCTACACTATCAGATGCGTAATATATCCCTTTGAGTACATCTATGGGGACCATTAAGTTACTATCTTATAATGTTAGGGGTCTTAATACTCCGGGGCAAACATCATCAATTGATGCGAGAGTTGGAGACCCTTTCGGCGGATATGGTATTTATACACGAAATGCACCTGGCTCATACGAGATTACATTCTAGGTACTTTGCAACGTGGTATTATATCCTTTATGATTCTAATTAGTCTAAGGGGCTGCCCATTGAATTACACAAAGGTGTTTCCTTCACATTGACTGAGATGGTGGTAGACCCATGTGTAGATATCTATTTTTGAAGGGTTCATTGGGCTCCAAGCCCTGCACTCTGGCGAATATATATGCTCCGAATGCGGGACAGGTGGAATTTTTGGCCCACATTCTATCCAAATTAGAATAATTTGCATGTGGATGTATAATTCTAGCAGGGAACTTAATGTTGCTTTTGAGCCAGATGTAGAAACTTCATTAGGATACCCATCTTGGGGGACATATTTCTCGGGGGGTTTAGGTTCTCGATGGTTCATGCCCCAGTCTACACCCCTCTCGGTCAGACAATTTTATACAAAACATAACATGTGAAAGAAAAAGGCTGGAAGTTTAACCACTTCAAGACCAGGTGTTTAGACCCCCTTCCTGGCCAGGCCATTTTTCAGTATTCAGCGCTGCGGTACTTTGACTGACGTTTATTCCGTCATGCAACGCTGTACTGAAATGAATTTTATACCATTTTTTGGGGACAGATAGAGCTTTATTTCGGTGGTATTTAATCACCACTGGGGTTTTTATTTTTTACTATAATTAGGAAAAATTACAGAAAATTTGGGGAAAAAAAAGTTTTTTTTAACATTATGTTAGGAAACATTTATTATTATTTATTATGTCTGATCATGAAACATCCCTCATAACAATACCCACTGGGGTCACAGTCATGATTTGTAACAATATTTTGGTTAAGCTTTTTTTTTTAAAACAAATGTTTTTTTTCAACCACTTCTTTTTTTTTTACAATGGAGTCCTTTGATTTCTAGTTATGCCCCTGACAGTACTAGGTCCTTGTTTAAGGACAGTAACAGAAAAAAAGTAAAAAACTAAAAAGTGGTATAGTGTGTCAAGTGTGATGATTCTGCTGACCATACTAAGCCTGATGAAAGGGACCCTGCTTGTCCCCGAAACGTTGCATTCATGTGATGACAATATGCGTCAATAAATAGACGTTCTTCTTCACTCTACTACGGTGTGCTGCTGACATGCCTGACAAGTTTTGCTTTTGCCATCTGCAGTCTTTTCGAGCACTTACACTGGTTTGGGGATTTGCGGAAAGCAGTGCAGCAGGATTTCAACATATACATTTATTCTGCTGGTGGCACAGATTATTAAATTATTATGTATCTCCAGTTGTTATAGCTATTGCTGTCTTATTAGGCTTCATTCACACACAACTAGTTTTCCTCAAAATTTAGATGCATGAGCTAGAAAGAAAGAAAATAATGCATGTTTAAAAAATATTTTTTTCTTTTGACTTTAATGCATTTCACCAAACTGGCAAATTTCACTGAAATTTTTAAATTTTTACTAAAATTTCAGCAAAATGAAAGGTTTTTATTCCTCTAATTGCAGTAATCTGACAATGTTACAGGGCGAGTGTCCACAAACACACATACAAATTGCAATCCTAATGACTGTGTATTGACGCCTGCATCTGATGATGTTTTCCTTACTAAATTTCTCCTTCTATTTGAATTTGTATTTGTTTATTTGAATTGTGCATGTGTGTGTTTAGAGCAAAGAGCTGGTTGTTTATTTATTTGTGTTGTATATTTTTAAGCACAGCCAATAAATAATATCTCCTTTAAAAGTACAGTTGTGTGCTTCTGTGGCTATTTCTTAATGAACACTAAAGTGTAACCTGTGAAAAGATTTGATAAATGGACCAGTTGCATTAATATGCAGCTATGCAAATGTGTGCTTTTCTGTATTCAGCAATAAAGTTGATTCACATGTTTTGCAACTACTATTTCTGTACTTTAAAACAAGAATGGTCTGAGTAAAATCTACCTCAGCTTCAACATTGCCAGTCTTTTCTGCTTGTTCTTGTGGAATATTGATAACTGTATATTATTAATATGAAATGAGAGAAGTAAGTTAAGAGTGGCTAAATAAAAGAATTATTACAAGTGTTAACATATATCATCTAGATGCAGTGGTTGTCACTTAGCATTAACAGTCTATTTAGATTGGTTGTCACTGTTAGAATTGATTTATCATAACAAAGTCATACCTTACATTGCTTTACACAATAAACTTTAATGGATATGATTTGACTAGACAGTGCACACCTAACTAGGCTATAATAAAAACACCGTCATGTAGAAATGTATTGCACTGAAATCTCAAACATTGATTAAGGCTTATACTTCATTCAACTTCGTAGCTTAAATGACTAGTTATGAAAGTTGTCCATTACAGATTTTATTTTACTGATAAAATCTAGAACATTTTCTTACAATTCTTCTTCTGACTTTTTTGTATTTGCTATAAGAAATGTAGTCATAGAAACGCTGTAAAACATCCAATTCTCACACATATGCAATAAAGGCTTGCAGTATCAATAAAAGTGCCTTACTGAATAAAACCAGATTAATGTCTTGTTGTCTGTTATAGGGATGCTCACTAGGGATGAGCAAGTCTTTAAAACTTTCCTCCACTGGCAATGTGCACAAAGTGGACCATAAATGGATTCACAGATTAATACTAGTCCCACAATCCTGTTAATTAGGTATTATGGCATTTAAAGTTTTTCCAAAGGCTGAAAGGTGGGTTGGAGACCACTATTTTGACAAACTGGGCCAGTTCAGCCACTGGTCCAGTTTGCTGACCCAATAACCCATGGGGTTCACCGTTTATGTATTGAGCATTACAGAGGTAATCTGTGACCATCCTATAATATAAAAACTAAAACCGTTCTGGAGCAGTTAAAAAAAGAAACATAACAGACAAAACAGTAGACCAAGTCAGCACCACAGCTTACAAAACTAAATATTCTGACCACATTGTAAAACTACTGGCATTGCCAGTGGACCATTGTGAAAAAAAGTAGGTCAGTGGTAGTGTGTAACATTGATTTGTTTGTTTTAATGCAAACACACCGGAAAAGGAGTAAAGTGTTATGGGTGATGCTCAAAAACAGAGAGGCTAAACTAAACTGGCAGACAGGTCTGCACATACCACAGCCATGAGAATAGCACCACTTTCTCAGGTACAGTTAAGGAATTCATTGCTGACACCTTCTTTATGACAGTCTGTGAATGGACAGTGAAGGAGTAGCAGCATACTAATAAGCTCATCTCTCTCCTCCTGTGAGCTTATTCCTTGTCAGCAAATCTGCACGAGGCTTAGTAAAAACACATGAATTCAATTTGCACTACATCAACACTTTTCAGAAAACCCCATGATGTCTGTTAAATTAAAATTATACTTAAAGTACAGCTATACCTTAATTGCTCCACCTTTTGCCAACAAACTTCCCATGCTTTATAGTTAACTGCCACTGATTCCTCAAGATCTTTGCTGTGTAGTTTAATCTGCACAGTGTCTTTGCTGGAAGTCTCCCAGCCAGACATTTCTCCCACTGTTGTTTTCCTATTAGGCTTTACAAGCAAGCAGTTTTACTCAGCATGTAGAAATATAAGAAAATAGATAACAATATTTGTATTGTTTTACCAGACAAGTGCAATTATTGTCATAAGTGATTTGTTTATTGGCTTAAGTTGCAATACACTAATTTCAGTTAAGACAATTGTCAAATAGGACAAGGACAGCTCTAGAGAAGCCCCAGTTTGTCTTGTCGAATGCTTTCATAATTCAATATTTCTAATGTAGATGATTACTCCCCCCAAAAAATACACCATGTGGCTAACACCCTGGATTACTGTCTAATCACTATCTAGCAGGTACCACAATTATGATATAGGGTGAATTGATTTGGTGTTAGTAGCAATTTGATCCTCTGTATTAGGGAATCGACCGATATGGATTTTTCAGTAACAATACAGATTATTTGCCACCTTTCAGGCCGATATCAGGTACTGATATTCTGTTTTCATCTAGCTGCACCAGTAACTGAAGCTAAACAGCAGGCAGTTGCCTGATATCGGCCGATTCCCTGTTTTTTAATTTTTTTATTCTGACAGTGGCAGTGTAGATTAAACTACATAGTCTATTATAGGAGTAGAAATTATCTGTACGAATGCAGTAGGATTTGATGTAGCTAAAGCATGTCTTAACTGTAAGTATTGGAAAATAATTTGGCGAACTAGCAGATATGCAGAACATAATGGATCAAATGATTTCAAAACTCCTTCAGAGTATAACTGCAACAAAGTAACTATTCCCACCCCCTTCAATTAAAAAAAACCCTACAGTTCGGCTTATTCTGGTAACTGATCATTTGACCACAAGGATGTATATTTAGTATAGCCAGTAATATCAAGCATTCTCTTAGTCACCTTCCACACTTTCTTTAGCAATGTCAAAGTGGGTAAACCAGCACATCTCCATTGTATATACCGACGTTTCCAGTGCCCGGAAGGGGCTCACATCCCTAATTATAGTCGCCAATATTATATATGACAGAATCAGGGATTCAGCCGAATCCCAACCAGCCAGATGGTGAAGCTATGCTGCTAAAAAGTACAGGCATGGATTCGGAACTGCAAGGCTTGCTTAATCTTTAGGCTACTGCAAGTATTCCAAACGGATCCTTGAGGTTTTTTTCCCAAATACGATTTCTAAAAATTTAATTAATTTGTTTAAAGCTCCTATAGGGATAGGCGGATTACAGTATTGCAGCACATTAATGTTGTTCAAGACCGGCTGAAAACATGTATAGTATATATAGTGGTAGAATTATTGATTTACTTCTTCTACACTTTAAGTTTGATTTGCTTTAATTGTGTATAATGGTAAGATCGAAGATGGTGGCACATGCACACATTTTTTTAACTAAATAGTGCTGCAACTGGAAAAGTTTTTGTCTTATAAGGGGTGTCTAAGCTAAAGGTAGTAAGTATTTCAAGCCTACAGAACTTTCATAATAGCTGAAAAACTACATTGACCTCAGAGAGTCAAATTTGTCATAAACACAGGAAATCTAAACCTTTCATTGCCACTGACGTAAGGCATTCAGGGGCACATAACTGCTTCCAGCTGGCCAGCTCAGTATGCCATAAGTAAGTGGTTTTCACCCTTTTGCTATAAGCTCATGGTCACTTTAGTGACCATGAACTTTTAACAGAAGGGTTCCTCTGATGGCCCTCTGTAAATGAATAGCTTAAAATAGAAAATTCCACCACCCCCACCAGCACAGCCGCTGCCGGCTGCCACAGCTACTATGCCTCTCCTGCTCTCTCCTCCACGCCTGGAGCCGATCCATGCCCTGATATGTTTCCCTTCAGATCCCCGCTGTTTTCCCTCATCTGTATGGGCAAAGGCAGTGGGTATCCGAGAAGAAACAGCCTGCTGAAGCTGGCGGGGGGTGGAGGAGAGATCACTGACATTCAGGATCCCTAGCGAGGAGGAGAGAGCAGAGATGCTGTCAGTTTCAGGATGGCTGAGTGGTTCAGAATTGAGAGCGGAGGATCAGTAAATATGTGTAATATTTACCGATCCTTCCCTATGCAGAACAAACACTGGAGTTATCACTGATTGCCTTGATCTATTTTTTGGTCGCTTTTAAAGCATTGCTTGGCCAATTTTGGGGATGGTAGTTTTCTTTCAAAATGTTGGGCTTCACATGTTTGGCATCTATTTACCCAACGTGACCCTATATTTTATAATTTGACAAAAAATTGTGTAATAAAAGGGAAAAACTTTTTTTCAATATTTTCTATATTTTTTTTTCTTTATATAGTAAAAAATAAAAACCCCAGTGGTGATTAAATACCACCAAAAGAAAGCTCTATGTGTCCCCAAAAATTGTATAAAATTAATTTCAGTACGGCGTTGCATGACTGAATAAATGTCAAGGTACTGCAGCGCTGAATACTGAAAAATGGCCTGGACAGGAAGAGGGTTTAAATAACACCCTGGTCTTCAAGTGGTTAAAATGAGAAAGCCATGTGTTTACAAGTTTACTTTTTCCATCTTTATAGAATTGTTTTATAGTAAAGAATATTACTATTTTAATAATCTGCATATGTTTCTCATATTTCTGTTGCTTTTTTACATTAGGATTTCATCACTATTAGTCTGTTATGTTCTGACACTATTTACTTACAGGTTGTAGAAATTCATACATTCATCTCGATAGGCTATCTGGAGTATGTGAATTCTGGTCAATAGGAAATGCATAGTTAAAGGCTTAAGGATTTGCAAAGGAGAGAGATTAATTGCATGAGCACAACATAGAAAACGCCTTTCCAATCTCTAATAACTACAAACAAGAAACGAAAAAGAAAAGAAAAAAGATAAATAGATTGATGAAACATGTTGATAAAATTTGATTTCAGTTTTGCTTTAAATTGAACATAATTTTTAAGGGAAAAATAAGAAGAAAGTTAAAAAGAAGCAAAAAAAGGTGAACAGTATAGCAATTTAATCTGCAATGGGTGGTTGACCAAGTTGAGAATGAAATTAAGTTGCACTTAAAGAAATAATAAAGATAATCTTCTGTAAAAGATGGATTTCTTATAAAATTCTTTTGTAGGTTTATTATCATTGTTATCTGACTTTGTTATCTGACTTTTTCCTTTAAACTCTAGGGAAATTTTCAGTATCTTCAAATGGAAATAAAAAATGCACTTTATGTTTGACTAATGTGAAATTTTCTAGTGCAAAACCATTTTCAAACATATTTGTTTTGATGCACAAATATTTTGAAGACATAGCTAATCATCTGTCAACAAAAATATTTGTTGCTATAATGCATTTATAAAAAAATAACAAGGTTATTGTTAAAATAGGGCTTATAATTTTAATGTACATGATGATGATGATGATTATTATTATTTTATAGCACATATAGAATAAAATATTTTGTGTACAAGGCTATTGTTAAAAAAAATAATTTTAATATACATTGCTATCATATAATTATCATTATAATTAATGATACTACTAGTAGTAGTAATAGCATCCTATACTAATAATAAATATAGAAAATGAACTGCGCCAATAAGCAAGCTAACAGCTACAAGGCACTGGAATGTACACCCACTGTGAGTGTGTATACGTGAAAAATGAATAACTAAATGTGCCGAGCTGCAACAATGATCAGATATAAAGAGTATAAAAAAACAGTGACTCAAACAAAATGTCAGTGAAAAAAATCAATCAGGTGTAAAGTCTTTAAATCTTCATAAATTTATATATATATATATATATATCTATTACATACATGTAAAGGTATACATATCATAACCTCTCTACAGAAAGCTAAACATAAAAAAATATATGCCAACAGAATCAAATCCTATACTATTTGATGCTGAACCAAGAGATACAAACATTGTTCTTTTGTACTTTCTTGTACATTACCAGTCACATCTGTTTGTAAGCAGCTGTTTGATTTTTGTTATAAACATGCTTAGTAGACTGTATCATTTGAATGACAATAACTGGCACCTGCTGTAGTTTAATTATTTGGGTAAAAAAAAGCATGCACCAAGCAAGAGAAACTTAGTTTAATCTGTTTATTATTTCATTTAGGCATTTGTTTCATGTATAAAACATAAATATATCTTGTCATACTTTATATCTATCTATCTATCCATCTACAATTCTTTCACAACCCAGCCTACAGCCTTCCTTCTGTTGTAAAGATAAAACAAATCCACAACAATAAAAGTAGCTCACAAAAGGCACAAAATCAGGTTGTAAATAATATAAAAATGCACAATTCAAACACTCTCCTTATCTACAGGCCAAAGTTGATTCCAGTAAAGCCTGTATAAAAAAATTTACTTGAAGGACTTTTTTTTTTTCTTGAAACACATTGACTGTACCAGGTTCTTCTATGTGATGTCAGAAATTTCTTGCAACTTGCAAACTTACAGCAACACACAAGGAAGGCAGTAAGTTACTTTTAGGCACCCAAAACATGGCTCATTTGGGTGCATAACTTTCAATTGACCAGAACAAAACAACATTTTGCTCTAAGCAGCCATGACCCCTCTGAACTATTTCCTATCTGAAACAATTATTTGAATCCTTGTATATAGCCTGTCCCTCCCCCTAAACTTAAATTATTATTTTTTTTTCAGCATATGATTTTTATTGGTGTACAAAAGTATAAAAGTACAAATATATAGAACCCGGCACACAGATGTAGAGAAAACATTTGCATATCAGAAAATGAATAACGACGAAATATTGACCCTTGGGTCCATGAACTAGAAACTAGAAGCTAGAAGCCAACACACTCGTATTGCAAGGACCACAATGTCCCGAAATCGCCCAGCAAACTTTTTTTTTAAATTATTGCCTAAGCATTTGCCATGTTTCTAAACAGTGAATGATGTGAAACCTCGCGCCACTACTCTAATCAAGTTAGGCAGCAGCTGAAATCTGTGTGGTCAGATATAACGTATAAAATTAATGGTAAAAGCCGCGCTGTGTGAATGAGACCGCAAAGTGTCAGATATAGTAGATACTGACCTTGGAGTAATGTGATACAATGTGTAAAAAGTGCAAAAGAAAAAAGAAACGCATGTATATAACATGCACCTTAGTGTAAATGTAATTGCTACAAAATATCCATAATGAAAAATCAAATGCACTAAATATTAACTGTGAATCAATGTGATGCAATGTGCAAAGAATACCGACATCAACAGAGAAATCAGTTGACCATCAACAGAGAAATCTTCCTCTACCTGTTTTTAATTAGAGGAACAGCGCATAACGACCCTGGTGGGTCTCTGCTAAAGGTGAGGAGCATTCCAGAAGATTTCTCTGTTGATGGTCACAGGAGACTAAGTTTATTCTACATCCAATGTTTTATCTTCTATTTACTTAATGGACTATTGAAGATCCAGGATCATGGACATTTTTTAACCATTTATTATTTTCACTGGAGTGCAAGTTACACACATGCGTTTTTCTTGTCGGTATTCTTTGCACATTGCATCACATTGATTCACAGTTAATATTTAGTGCATTTGATTTTTCATTATGGATATTTTGTAGCAATTACATTTACACTAAGGTACATGTTATATACATGCGTTTCTTTTTTGTTTTGCACTTTTTACACATTGTATCACATTACTCCAAGGTCAGTATCTACTATATCTGACACTTTGCGGTCTCATTCACACAGCGCGGCTTTTACCATTAATTTTACATATTTCTAAACAGTTAACTCCAACGCTCTCATCTCTGCTTTGCTGGACTTCCTGTCTAGCACAAACTGTCCATCTACTAGTTTAGTGAAGGGTGGGAAGGAGGAGCATTGAGCAGGGATCAGGAGAGTGTCTTGCCTTGATGTGTCTGTGTGTTTTGTGGAAATAAACACAGCTTACTAACACACACAAGTTTGGCTCCACAGGTTCAGAAACACAGATGCTTTATTAAATCTCATATGAACAGTTGACATCATAAACTGACTAACGTCTTTCAGCTACAGATGGCCTTAGTCATAGCTGGTTCATACTGTCTCCAGACACAAAATATGCCCTAACAGACAGGTGAGGAAAGAGCTACACAGTCATACTCAATTTACATAATTAATCACACTAGTCAAAACACATCATACTCCACTTTTAACAAGAAAATTGTCTGCTATTACATTTCCAAATACATAAAGGGCTTGGTAAAGGACACATCCCAAGCACAATATTGTTACATTATTACTTAAGAAACAGGTCCAGATCCCAGCATAACTCCCACAACAGGAGAAGATGATTCAAAAAATAAACTGAAATGCATTTATTACATAGTTACATAGTTACATAGTATTTGAGGTTGAATAAATACATTAGTCCATCAAGTCCAACCTATTAGGATCTCATTCTAGGAGTACCTGTACCCCTGTATATTACCTGTACCCCTGTATATTACGATCCCTTAAGAAATCGTCCAAAAGTTTCAGCGGCAAATCGTGTTAAATTATGGTTCACAAGTGGTACGGTCAATAACTTGTTTGTTAAACTAAATTTAATTTATACCACCGCCCTGTAAGAAGTTACAACCGCCCTGGTTAAACTTCAATTGTGTAAACGCCACTTAGCTTCAGGCACTTTGTTCCCAAGCCCTGTGTGAGCAAGCTCAAAATGAGTGATGCACTAGTTTATAATACACCTGCTCAATGAGAGACACCTGAGCTCAATTAACCCCTCCCCCTAACAAGAGCACTGCAACCTGGGGGGAAAAAAAAGGGAACAGTTTAAAAAAACTGACAGAAAAGGAAAAAGAGTTTTTAAATACTAAAAAAGGGTCTAAAAAGGAAGGGAGACAACATGTATTCAAAAAATCAAGCACTCAATATATCCCAAACAGTTCAAATCCAATTTTTTAACGCCACTTAGCTCCCAGCCACTTTGTGAGCAAGCCCTGTGTGAGCAAGCTCAAAATGAGTGATGCACTAGTTTATAATACACCTGCTCAATGAGAGACACCTGAGCTCAATTAACCCCTCCCCCTAACAAGAGCACTGCAACCTGAGGGAAAAAAAGGGAACAGTTTAAAAAAACTGACAGAAAAGGAAAAAGAGTTTTTAAATACTAAAAAAGGGTCTAAAAAGGAAGGGAGACAACAAGTATTCAAAAAATCAAGCACTCAATATATCCCAAGCAGTTCAAATCCAATTTTTTAACGCCACTTAGCTTCCAGCCACTTTGTTCCCAAGCCCTGTGTGAGCAAAAAAAAACAAAAGAAGGACAACAAATCCCAGCAGGACACAAAAACAGAAAATGTTGATTCCACAAGGAAGAAAAAAGATTCCACACGGAAACATTACCCACAATGGAACAATTCCATGAAACACAACTAAGGACTTTGATAATGTCTTGCATTTATCTGGGTTTCCTTTAACTGGTCTCGAAATCTCTACTTTTTAGGGGATTATCTTTTGATATTTTCATTTTGATTTATATTCTACTCTGGTGCATGTTAATAGAGTTATTAGAAATGTATTCTTATGCATTGGAAAGGACAATAGAGTTGGTTCCTTTGATGTACACCAGCATGTGACCCCCAGGTGTCAAATAATGTTAGGTACTTAACTTTTTTCAAGATGGAAAAACACATTCATTTTTGGAAAACCTCCACCGGTAGTCCTATCCTGGGTGTTTGCCATCACTTAAGAAAAAAGGGATTGGTCTTCCTACCTGGAGATCCGACTAATTATACGCCCTAATTCAGGTTTGCATATTTGCTTATTTAGACCGATCCGTGACCAAACAATCATGTGCAAAGAAAAGAAGAGGGTTAACTCGTTAAAAGGTAACGAGTCAGTAGCGGTCAACTGAGGGATCCGGACAAGCAGCTAATATGCAAAAAATTTAATTTATTAGAAAAATTCATAGAAACAACATACAATAAAGATAACACCTTCAAACCATCTCTCACCATTAAAAAACTCTTAGGTTACAGACATACATAAATAGTTGCAGATCGATCCTCATAAACAATTTACCCTAAAGACCCTCTGATACAAAGAAAAAGTGTTAAGTGCTTCTGCCTGTTATCTTCCAACTGGACTCCCTGTAGAACAACCCTGTATATGCACTGTTTACCAGTGAGGAAGTCTCGTTCTCAGTTTACAGAGTGTGCTTTTCTTTAGTTTGATCACAGATTCTTAGATAAGAATACTGGCAATTCTAGTCAGTTGTTGGGCAGGAGCTGGACAAATTGAAACAGGAAAGAATGGTACAGGGCTCTAGTAATCTTGCGCTATATGAACTAACTGCTATACAAATGCTGAAAGAAAATTAAAATGTAAGGATACAAAATGTAGGTAAGGGAGCATTCTTGTAATGCTAATGCAGGACTATGACAAGGAGTCCATATGACAATTGCAGGATGGTGCAGTATGTGAAAAACTAAACAAACAATGACCACACAGCTACATTTCAAAAATTGTTTTCTGAATTTATTAGGTTTAGGGGAATTGATGGGATTTTAGGAAGAAAGTTTGCCTATTACTCTGGTATTTCATCATGTGCTGAAGGTCCATAAAGAAGGCTCATTGGTTGAAGGACCTCCTATTGTAGCGTGTATAGGATCTCTTTTCGAACCTTTAAGTGAGTGGGTTGATATACATTTACAGTCATTGGTTGTGAGGTTAACAGGATACATTAGAGATACTAAAATGATTTTACCACATATTGTTAAGTTAAAATGGGAGAAAGATTTTATGTGGGTTATACTAGATTTAGCAATAGAAGGCTTAAAATTGCATTTGTCAAGATACAGCAATTACTCAGAGGATCTCCAGCATTTTTTATTTTTATTTTTGACAGTAGAATTCCTTCTCAACACACTTTCTTTCTGTATCTGGGTGTTTTCTATCTCAGCCGACTCAGAGCTTCTATGTACATGGGTTGGTAGGAAGAGATCCACATTTTTGGAGATGGAAACCCACATGTTTTTAGAATTGAATGGTATGAGCAGTATATTGATGTTTTGCTGGTAGTCTGGAGAGGTGAGTCCCTGGGTTTGGATTAATTCATTCAGTATATTAATAATAATGATCCAAACCTGTGCTTCACCTGCTTTTGGCATGCTACAAAAATGAATTTATTTTGGTTTTCTGGAAGTAATTCCAATACAGAGTTAATTGCTTCTTTTGTAAGCAATGTGCTGGTAAAATGACCCTTAGGGCTTCTCACAGTCACCCCGTAATAACCCAAAAAACCTATACCAGTAGGGGAATTTATTAAAGCAAGGAGGGCCTGCTCCAGTGACATTCTATTTGAAAAGGGGGCAGAGATTCTTTAGAGACATCTGCTGGATAGGTATTACCCAGATTGGTCTAAAAAAAAAAGGCAAAAATATAGCGTTAAATAGAAACAGAACAGAACTAATAAGTAACAACACCAAGAAAAAGCATGTGAAGCAAGATGACAACATGTTTTTTGTTACTACCTTTTTCATGGAGTATCAATCTAGTGTCAACATTATTTGGAAGAATTTACCTATTTTATCAGTGACAAGAAACTTTACCCCACCGTTAAAGCAAGCAGCCTTTTGTTTCTCAAGTCATAAAGGCACCCACTTTGGGTTCTCTGTTATTTCCAAGTTATTTAAATATCAGAAAAAACAAAAATACCGTATATACTCGAGTATAAGCCGAGATTTTCAGCCCATTTTTTTGGGTGAAAAGTGCCCCCCTCGGCTTATACTCGAGTCAGCGCCAGCGCGTCATCTTACTTACCTCGCCGAGCGTCGCGTCACTGCTGCTCGGTGTGCGGCGCTCCGAGCGGGGTCATCTGGCAGTCTCCGGGTCCTAATTTAGGTGGCCGGAGACTGCCAGATGACCCCGCTCGGAGCGCCGCACACCGAGCAGCAGTGACGCGACGCTCGGCGAGGTAAGTAAGATGACGCGCTGGCGCTGACTCGAGTATAAGCCGAGGGGGGCACTTTTCACCCAAAAAAATGGGCTGAAAATCTCGGCTTATACTCGAGTCAGCGCCAGCGCGTCATCTTACTTACCTCGCCGAGCGTCGCGTCACTGCTGCTCGGTGTGCGGCGCTCCGAGCGGGGTCATCTGGCAGTCTCCGGGTCCTAATTTAGGTGGCCGGAGACTGCCAGATGACCCCGCTCGGAGCGCCGCACACCGAGCAGCAGTGACGCGACGCTCGGCGAGGTAAGTAAGATGACGCGCTGGCGCTGACTCGAGTATAAGCCGAGGGGGGCACTTTTCACCCAAAAAAATGGGCTGAAAATCTCGGCTTATACTCGAGTCAGCGCCAGCGCGTCATCTTACTTACCTCGCCGAGCGTCGCGTCACTGCTGCTCGGTGTGCGGCGCTCCGAGCGGGGTCATCTGGCAGTCTCCGGGTCCTAATTTAGGTGGCCGGAGACTGCCAGATGACCCCGCTCGGAGCGCCGCACACCGAGCAGCAGTGACGCGACGCTCGGCGAGGTAAGTAAGATGACGCGCTGGCGCTGACTCGAGTATAAGCCGAGGGGGGCACTTTTCACCCAAAAAAATGGGCTGAAAATCTCGGCTTATACTCGAGTATATACGGTACTTGGTTATTCACTGTGGCTTCATTTAAATGTGGCATAAATACCTACTGTTACTGTGGGGTACACAGGACCACAAAATAAATAATGTCTTTGGAAAATTGACTTTTTCCAACAGTTTATTAATTGCAATACAAAAGATGTAGTGAAAAAGACAACTGGGGAACCCAAGGAGAGAAAAAAAAGAAAAAGAACAAATGTGTGTTCAAAAAAACAAGGCTGGTGGGTCAACGGTTCAGAAATCCGTTTTACGGCACAATTTAATGTGTGTGTACACACATAATTTACTGTTCTCCAAAATGGATCTCTGCTTCATAAGTTTCTTTGGGGTCCCTAGGTGACATTAGGGGTCTGAAACACCCCTGATGTCTCCATAAGAGGACCTGTCACATTATATTTGCTATTACATAGGGGGCTGGTTAGCCCCTTTTGCAATACCAATAAAACAGAGTGTAAATAAAAACAAAAAAAGATATTGTAAAAAATTAAAGTAATATAAAAAAACAATGCAAAAACATTTTTTAAAGTTCCCCGCCCCCCATGTGCACGCACATACAACGCAAACACCTATGTGCAGAAATATAAATTGTGCCACACATGTTACATATGGTTGCAGGCAGCAGGGTGAGAGCAATAATTCTGTTAGCACTAAACTGATGAGCCATAAAAGCATCACCTACAGGAAATTTTGATTATTGTAGCTTTCTGCGGTTTCATGGACGCACGCAATTTTAATACTTGACATGTTTGGTATCTATTTACCCAGAGTGACCCCGTCTTTTATAGTTTACCAAAAAATTGGGCATTATATTCTGTTTCTGTGCACTAAATTTCATTTTAGTGTATTTTATCCTAAACATACTTGTTTGATAAGCATTTGCGCAAATACCATGCAACATAAAAAATTACAACTAGCATTTTTTTATTCTACAGGGCCTCTTCTTTCAGAAAATATATCATTTTGGGGGTCTGAAACTTTTTTCTAGACAAAAATTCAGATTTTATGTGTGTGGAAATGCAAGAAATTGCTCTGGGCAGCAAGTGGTTAAAGTGAATGTAGCTTCACTCTATTCACTAAGCTAAATAACCTAAGTTAACATTTTTAAACCTTTTGTAAAGTAACTCCACCTACGCACTTTGCACAACTGAAAAAGCAAACCCATTAATCAGAGGCGCAACTAGAACCTTCAGGGCCCCGGTGCAAGAAACCATGAAGGGCCCCCCCATCCCCCCGCTGCCATGGCACTGTGTGGTTAACAGGACGGCTGCCGAGGTCCCGAGCAAGCGGGGGACCTCAGGCAGCTGCTTTTGTTGAAAAATGTAGTGTCGGTGTTCTGTCGAACGCCAACCCAGTATCTGCATTTGCGCACGGACGGGATTACCGAGGAAACCGGAATTTATATACAAAGTATTCGTTTGTAATGATTAATTGTGACCGTTAATATGCCTTCCATGACAGTAAATGATGGATGGCAGTAAATGATGGATGGAATAGTATTAACGGTCACAATTAACAATTTAAACTAAATGATTTGTAAATAAAACCCTGTTCCCTCAATAATACTGGTCTGTGCGCAAGCGCAGATGCTGAGGTCGGCAAATTCGACTACGTCGGCGTTCTCGACAGAACACCGGTATCTGCGCTTAGTATCGGGGCATTTTCACGAGTATGAGTACTCGTGAAAATGCCCAGTATTGGCACTGGTGCATCCCTACTTAAAAATTTAATGCATTGCTGGGACTTGTAGTCCTGCATAGTTGGTGGTATTCTGGATTGCTGTATAATGATTATACAGCAATCCAGAATGCCACCAGCTATGCGGGACCACAAGTCCCAGGAATACATTATAATAAAAAAAACTGCACTGCAGAATACCACCAGCATCCCCCTGCTCCCAGGTTGCAGCCCTCCAACTAAGGTTGCCACCTTTTCTTCAAGTCAAACCCGAACACTGTAGATCCTCACGGCAATTTTTTTGTAAAGTATACATTATGTACATATTTTGTGATTAAATAACATTTGAGTTAATCACAGCTTGCCCGTGTGCCACAGCTCTCCAGATATATATTCTGTACATAAACCATGCCCCCATATGATACCAGTGTGCCGCAGGTCACAGGACAGGTTTTCTAAAACAACACACACTAATGATTTCAGGACAGTGTTGGAGCACCAGAGCCAGGTCCGCGCTGCAACTTTTGCAACCCTGGTAGTTCTTGTGCACATGCCAAGTATTGGCACCGCTATCTGAACATCCCTACAAATTAGGGATGTACCGATACCAGGTTTTCAATATTTTTTTATATGTCTTTTCCAGTACCCGCCGATACCGAGTACCGCTGCCTTATAGCACCGATTATAAGGAAGTCAGGTGGTGGATCATGACTCGGCTTCCTGATTTCCTGTGAAGCCAGTGTTCTAGCGAAAGAAAATGGGCTTCACTTGAGGCTGCCTGACCAATCCGGAAGCCAGGCGGCAAGCCATGAGGTGCCGTCTAGCTTCCTGATTGGTCATGAATCCAGACTGCCTAGCAACAAGTGAAGCCGGCTTCCTAGCTAATCAGGAAGCCGGGGGGCATGTCATGACCTGCCTTCCTGATTGGCTAGGAAGCTGGCTTCACTTGTTTCTAGGCAGCATGGCTTCCTGACCAGTCAAGATGTATCACCTGGCTTCCTGATTGGTTAGGAAGCCAGGCTGCCTACCAACAAGTGAAGCTGGGTTCCTAGCCAATCAGGAACCCAGGAGGCAGGTCATAACCCACCACCTGGCTTCCTGATTGGAAAGGAAGACTGGCTCCATGCTCCCTAGGCACTGTCGGTCAGAGCGAGATCTCCCCCTTCTCACCGGAAATTCTGGTATTGGAGCATTTGGGCCAGTACAAGTGCTCGCCCAAATACTCGGAATCTGCACCAATACTGATACTAGTATCGGTGCATCCCTGGTGCAAATCCATTTTATTAATAGTTGTCATTCAGGAGTTCCCTTTATCAGGCTCAGAAATTACATTCTAGTATGTCTATATAAAGGTTGTGGTACTTTTATACAATATCATTTCTGAGCCTGATGAAGGGGACACGGCGCGGCCCTGAAAGTGCTTGTCGTTTGAATGAAAACTATCAATAAAATGGATTTTGCACTAACATAGAATCTTAGTGCTGGTGACATCTGTATTGCACGATATACACTATTGCACATAAAAGATGCCGCCACAAAAAATTTCACAGGTTACCTATGGCATTTTTTGGGGGACATGTTTTACGTACAATGCCACCGCCCACCCCACCCCCCTCCCCTTCTTTTCGATTGATATTTAAATAAATGTAGTAAATACCTGTTATTAAGATGCAGTCCCAGATGAAAGCGCTTCGCGCCAGCTGCCGGAGGATGATTTCTCCCTCTCTGCTCTCTCTCTGATGTTACTTCCCCCGACTCACCCTTGCTCCAGCAGCGGAGGAGAAACAGAGGAAGGGAGAGTCAAGGGACTGAAAACAGCGGCACCCGGCGCCCGCCACGAGTTACTATCCACAAGTCCAGTTTGTATAATGTGTCCGGCTGTGAGGTGGGCTCACACCCGGACACAGGATTCCAAACCCGGACTGTCCGGGTGAATACCCTAGCGTGGGAGGTTAACCCGTTGAGGACCCATTACAGGATAATTCCATCATGGGTCCCTAAGGGGTTAAACAGACTATGTTCATATTTGTAGAGCCGGCGAACGACTTTACAGTAGAAGCAATTTTGGCGACTCAGCTGTCGCCAGACCGCTTCTATGGGCCGGTAAACTCTCTGCCCAACGTCCCCCACCCTCTGCGTTTCCCAGGCTCCTCTGCTCCCCTTGCGGGCCCGGGACCGGCATCTCGGGTGTCGGTGGGAAGCTAGGGAGGAGAGTAGGAAAGCCATGGTTCACCGATCCCCTCCCCGTTCTATGGGACCGGGAGCGATGCAGATTACATCACTTCCGGTCCCATAGCTGTCATTGGTCGGCTCCCGAAGCCTGCGATCTGCACTTCAATAGCTTATTTGGAGTGTAAAGGTGACACTAGGGGTCTTTTGGACCCCCAGCATCACCTTAAAGAGTACCTGTCACTGCCAATATGCTATCACATGGGGGGCTTGTAATGGGGGG
>NW_017308736.1:63209-64699 GCF_000935625.1 Nanorana parkeri | reverse complement strand
ATATAGATATATATATAGATATAGATAGATACATCTATATATATCTATATATCTAGAGATCTCTAGATATCTAGAGATCTCTAGATATCTAGAGATCTCTAGATATCTAGATATGTATATGTGTATGTGTTTATGTGTGTATGTCAATACTGCTGTGCTTTTCCATTTAAATATTAATCAAGAGAGATTATATATATGTTGCTTAAAGCATTAAAACCGCTTCCAAACTAATTGAATTGAAGTCATCAATGTTGCCATGTGGTGTATTTGTTAGCTTCACTGAAAGAGATGCGTGCTGTCTGTATCTTAGGATTGTGATCAATAAGCTATCCTGCAAAGGCCATATTGGTGGCCATCCAGGTCAGTGCACTAAAATACACACCATTTTTTCCTTCCTGTTTTTCAATGTGCAATTTTGTTCACAGTGTTTGTTCTTCAAAACATGACCTGCATTAGTGACAATGTTTTGGAATTAAATACATTGGAAATACTAAGATTTGTTAGCATACTTGCTCTTTTTTGACCCTTAAAAAGAAAATAAATTTTTTAGGTTTTTATTTTATTTTTAATAATTGCAGTGTTATTAAATAACAAAAGATGAATCTAGATGTGTAGCTGTAAATTCTCATATTTAAAGTAGTACTAAAGGCTAGGCATTTTTTACCTTCATGCATTCTCTGCATTGATGTAAAAACACCCAGTACCTTTCCATGTCCCCCTGTCCTCCCACACTTATCTGTGGTCACTTGTCATCTCTGCTGGGCCCAGAGCTTCTGGTTGTGCAGGAAGGTACTGAAGACAGAGGAGCAATAGGTTCCTTCTGCTGTCAGTCAATCTGATGGGGGCAGAGCGGTGGAGGGAACCGGGGTTTAATATCACTTTAATTGTTTAAACAGTAATAAAACATTAGATGCATGACAAAATTAGAAGATACACACAAATGGTTATTGATCTAACTAAATAGACCTATAAACACTTTTTAATAGAAACAAATCTGAGCTACAATTTATTATGAGACTCCTATTAAAGCTATGAAAATAAGTATGCAAAAAATCCTAATTAGAAGCTAATATGTTATACGTTTTCAGTTGGCTATTGGTCTTAAAGTGAAGAATTATGTTTTGGAGAAAAAGCTCTATTAACTGAAAAAAGTATCAACTTAATTGCAGAATAGTGTAAAAGATATTTTGTTAAAGTGGTATTATTAATTATTTAAAATTGTGCGCATAGAGTCATAAGTCAAAATGTACTGTATGTATTTCTGACCTAAAGGTTCTGAATTCTGAAGCTGTTCTACCACACAGTTGCTGGACCACGCTGCCTGGATCAATAAACATATTTACATTGAGAAGCAGTATTAAATTTTTTATATATATATATATATATTGTGGCATTGTGAGGCAATACCACGGTGTTAGGTGGCCTCAAAGTCACCCAGGGTTCTCAGCCAGAGGGGCTGAGTGGCTCCAGGAAGACATTACTGGTACCAG
>NW_017308736.1:59203-63195 GCF_000935625.1 Nanorana parkeri | reverse complement strand
TATATATATATATACATACACACACAGAGTATATTTGTGTATATATAATGGGAAATTGTATACTTACCTTCCGTAATTTTCCTTTCGTGGTGCATCGCTGGCAGCACACCATGGGTTAAGATCCGCCCCTCTTAACCCACAGGACACGTGATAAATTTGGGCTCCTCTGAGCCATCCTCATTCTAGTCGTAAATCCGAGCCATGGCAGGGAGGGCAAAAAATCCTGGTGTGCTGCCAGCGATGCACCAGGAAAGGAAAATTACGGAAGGTAAGTATACAATTTTCCGTTTTCCTGGAGCATCTTGGCAGCACACCATGGGAATTAGTGATCACACAGTTAGGGTAATGCCAAAAAAATGTATACAGAGACTTGAACAACCAGAGGCAATAATGGTTTCCCCAAAGTCAACAGTGGTAAGGAGTGCCGGGTTCACTCGACAATGATTAATGAACGTATTTCTGGATGACCAGGAAGCAGCCCTGCAGATCGTCTCAGCGGAAACCTTGGCGTAGGCTGCCTATGAAGCTGCCAGACCCCTCGTGGAATGTGCCGTTATTTCCTCAGGTGGATGAAGACCACTAATGGAGTACACTTTTCCGATGAGCTTCACCAACCAGGCTGCGATAGTACGCATAGAGGTTTGCCCTTCTTGCATCCACTAGGCATGACGAGGAGCTTATCCACGAGACGAAAAGGTTGTGTCGTGCGGATTTATGCCTGTAGTGTGCTCGACACATCGAGTGCGTGGGGCGCACCATTGCCATCTTCAAGTGTTGGGAGAACAATCTCCAGATCAAGATGGAACAAGGAGGTAAACTTCGGGAGGAAGGAAGGGTGAGTCTGCAGAACAACCCTGTCTGGAAAAAAGGTGCAGAACGGCTCTGCGACAGTCAGAGCGTGTAATTCGGAGACCCATTTTGCTAATGTGATAGCGAGAAGAAAGGTGGTTTTGAGAGTTAAGTCCCATAGGGAAGCTTCCGGATGCTGATAGAATGGAGCGTGTTGCAGAACATCAAGGACGAGAGACAGATCCCACTGTGGAAATAATAGTTTCACTGGGGGACGAAGCTTCATACACCCCTTCAAGAAGCGTATGATCAATGGATCCAAGGCCCACCTGCATTCTGACAATGCAGAACTAGCCGAGACATGAACCCGGAGGGAGTTCCAGCTAAGGCCTTTCTCCAAGCCGTCTGCAGAAAGTCAAGGACATGATTCACCATTCGGGTAAGGGGGTCAAAGCCCCCATCTGCCGAAGCCTCTGTAAACTTGTCCCAAATCCGTAGATAAGTATGGTTCGTAGAGCGCTTCCTAGCCTGCAATAGCATGGATATTACTGCTCGTGAACATCCCAACCCTGAGAATTGTTCCCGCTTAACTTCCAGGCCATCAGATGGAGTGATTCCGGAGTCGGGTGTAGGAGAGGGCCAGGGCTGAGGAGATTGCTGCGTTTGGGTAGAAGGAGAGGAGGTTCCAGGCTCAATTCCAGCAGTGCCGGGAACCATGGCCTCCTGGGCCAGAATGGGATAATCGCTATCAAAACCCCCAGAAATGTACACACTCTCCGGAGAAATCTCGGAATCAGTGGGTAGGGAGGGAAGGCGTAGCCTAGAGTGAAGGACCAACGACAGGTCAGAGCGTCCGCTGCCATTGCCTGGTTGCAGATGAATCGGATCATGAAGAGGCTGGCCTTGCTGTTGTTGGGAGACGTGAACAGGTCTACCTGTGGTAAGCCCCAATGGTCCGTCACCATATTGAAGACCTCCTGATTCAGCTGCCATTCGTGCGGGTCCACTGTCGATCTGCTGAGAAGGTCTGCTAGGCCATTCTGTTTGCACGGGAGATAGGTAGCCGAGAGATGCCACAGGTGAGCCTGTGCCCAGCTCAATATTGGTTTGAGCTCTCGCAGCATAGAACGACTGTGCGTGCCTCCCCGCTTCTGAATGTAAGCAACTGCGGTCCTGCAACTGCAACTTGTCGATCTTCAACTGAACAGAACAATGGTGAATCAGGGAGGAAAAGGTTAAGAGGCCATTGAAAGCTGCTCTCACTTCCAGGATGTACAAGGGTAGGCCCTGAGATGGAAAGGACCACCTGCCCTGCGCTGCTAGGCCCTGGCAGTGGGCGCCCCAACCATGGAGGCTCACATCCAAGGTGATCACCACAGGCTGTGGCGGACAGATGAGATGATGATTCAGGAGGTTCTGCTGGTGAGTCCTCCAACAGAGGGACTGCTTCATGTCTGCTGTGATGAGAATCCCCTGGCGAAGATCCACTCTGTTCCACTGTTTCAGGAAGAAGAATTGAAAGATCTGCAATCTCCAGTGGGCCCATTGAATTATCAGGATGGTAGAGGAGAGAGTGCCAAGAAGTCTCAGGCACTTGCGTGCAGACATCCATGGTGACGATATTGCCTGAAGAACCCTGTGACAGATGATGACGACCTTGTCCTGTGGAAGGGAAATTGAGTTCCAATTTGTGTCTAGAAGGGCTCCTAGGAATACTAGCCGTTGGGAGGGGCTCAATTGAGATTTCTCGAAGTTGATCAGCCAACCCAGGCACTGAAGCAGAGCGAGAAGGAGCTGCTGATGTTGCAAGATAACTGCGGAAGATTGGGACAGAAGCAGGATGTCGATCTAGAAAGGATTGTCATCAGCACACCAAAGGTTTTGAAGCAAAAAGTCCTTTATTGACAAATCGCCATCCAATACAAGCACTTTCGGGGTCTCAGCAGTACCCCTTCATCAGGCTCAGAATGACACAGTAAAGCAAACCATGACCTTTAAATAGACATACCAGTGCATATTAAAAACAGACCACTCCCACCAGTTGCAGCTGGAACACCGTATTTTCCCGCCATTCTGCACTCAAATGAGGCTCACCTGTAATTCACTAATGTACACAGCGAGTTGTAATGATATGGCCGTTAGCTGGAAGTAACATCAGCTGGTTGCCTAGGGTACAGGACGCTGGCATGCACAGTGGACAAGTGGCGAACTGCAGTCATAAGCACAATCTGATAGTGCAGACAATGCAGGCAAAAGACGTTCCCCATTAACAATCCACTCGGATAAGATTATGCTGACATTGGTGGAACACATCTAAGCCCACAGGCGTAAACATGTGAAGCATATTCATATAGGGACACATCATTTAACTTTGTATTGATATACCCTGTTTCCCCTAAAATAAGACCTACCCTGAAAATAAGACCTAGTACTATTTTTGGGAATTGCTAAAATATAAGACCTACCCCGAAAATAAGACCTAGTTGTGACCATTCCCAGGGCCGGTGGTGGCATAAGGGGGAACTTGAAAAGACGCGGGAGAGGCAGGAGAGAATCAGAGGTGCCAACGAAGCCAGCGCTAGAGGAAGCGAGGCGACAGCGGAGGGAGCAGAGCCGCATAAGCCGATGCCTCCTCTATAGCGCCGGCTTCTGTCACAGGCGGAGTGATACCAAATGCACTCCACCTGTGAGGGATCGATAGTGAAAGCGCCCTTCGGCCATTCTGGCCAGCGATTGGTTACCAAATTGCTCTAGCAAAGGCACAGCACCCCTGATTGTCCTGATCACCATATTTGTGTACATGAATACATGTAGACTGTTGTACATGAAAAAAATAATCCACACGTGAAGTGTGGATTGTTGTACATTAAAAAAATAAAAAAAATAAGACCTACCCCAAAAATAAGACCTAGTGTGCTTTTTTGAGCCAAAAAAAATATAAGACAGTGTCTTATTTTCGGGGAAACACGGTATAATCGCAGAAAAGAATACATTTGAGCCAAACGTTATTCTGTTAAGCACACAGGTTAAGTAAAACAGTAGAGAAGACCGTAAATTCTATATGTCCAACATTAAGGACAATAACATTATTGCGTATACATTGATAACAATCTGGAAACATCCCTATTTGGTCCTCATGAAAAATTATGAGCATGCAGAAAAAAAGCAAACGCAACACGCCCCAAGACCTTGAGGAGCAAGTA
>NW_017308736.1:51454-58840 GCF_000935625.1 Nanorana parkeri | reverse complement strand
GAGTTGTAATGATATGGCCGTTAGCTGGAAGTAACATCAGCTGGTTGCCTAGGGTACAGGACGCTGGCATGCACAGTGGACAAGTGGCGAACTGCAGTCATAAGCACAATCTGATAGTGCAGACAATGCAGGCAAAAGACGTTCCCCATTAACAATCCACTCGGATAAGATTATGCTGACATTGGTGGAACACATCTAAGCCCACAGGCGTAAACATGTGAAGCATATTCATATAGGGACACATCATTTAACTTTGTATTGATATACCCTGTTTCCCCTAAAATAAGACCTACCCTGAAAATAAGACCTAGTACTATTTTTGGGAATTGCTAAAATATAAGACCTACCCCGAAAATAAGACCTAGTTGTGACCATTCCCAGGGCCGGTGGTGGCATAAGGGGGAACTTGAAAAGACGCGGGAGAGGCAGGAGAGAATCAGAGGTGCCAACGAAGCCAGCGCTAGAGGAAGCGAGGCGACAGCGGAGGGAGCAGAGCCGCATAAGCCGATGCCTCCTCTATAGCGCCGGCTTCTGTCACAGGCGGAGTGATACCAAATGCACTCCACCTGTGAGGGATCGATAGTGAAAGCGCCCTTCGGCCATTCTGGCCAGCGATTGGTTACCAAATTGCTCTAGCAAAGGCACAGCACCCCTGATTGTCCTGATCACCATATTTGTGTACATGAATACATGTAGACTGTTGTACATGAAAAAAATAATCCACACGTGAAGTGTGGATTGTTGTACATTAAAAAAATAAAAAAAATAAGACCTACCCCAAAAATAAGACCTAGTGTGCTTTTTTGAGCCAAAAAAAATATAAGACAGTGTCTTATTTTCGGGGAAACACGGTATAATCGCAGAAAAGAATACATTTGAGCCAAACGTTATTCTGTTAAGCACACAGGTTAAGTAAAACAGTAGAGAAGACCGTAAATTCTATATGTCCAACATTAAGGACAATAACATTATTGCGTATACATTGATAACAATCTGGAAACATCCCTATTTGGTCCTCATGAAAAATTATGAGCATGCAGAAAAAAAGCAAACGCAACACGCCCCAAGACCTTGAGGAGCAAGTACTCGGGTCGTGTGGGAGAGGGGTGGTGTAGGGGGGTGTAGTTTTGGGGGGAGGGGGAAAGGGATGGGTAAGCTGTACGGTACACACAACATTGTTGTAGGTACCATCCGGGGGACAGAGCAAACAAAAGGAAGTGAGATAAAAGGTCGCCCAGAGCTGCCAGTGCGTTTCATGACCCACTGAAGAACCACAATTGATAGATATAAATCCTATTGTTTCCATAAGTCAAGGAAGAGAAGGACAAACTAAAACAGTTACCCATAGCCTAGTCAGTAGAGAAATCCAATCAGGGTTTTACCTGTCATCCAAAAAGCACGTGAGTGCAAGATTGGAATTTAGGCCCCTTGGTTGGACGCAATCCAGCGTATAGATCCAAAAGGCTTCTCTTCTGAGAAGTTGTTTTGCCCTGTCACCACCCCTGGGATGCATGTGAACATGTTCCACAACCATGCCTCTAAGTTCGTGAATTTGATGCTTCATTTTCACGAAGTGGATGGCAACCGGTTTATTAACATCCAGTTCCTCGCCTTTAAGGTGTTTAGCAGCAGTGACCCTAATGTCGCTTCTGTGCTTTTGGAAGCGACGCTTAAACGGTCCGATGGTTTTGCCAATATACACCAATGAACAAGGGCATTTAAGTAGATGCACGCAAAACTCTGTGTCTCAATTATAGTAGCCACGTATATTGTATTTCTTACCCGTGTAAGGGTGTGAGAAATGTCCGCCACAGATGATCGCGTTGCAAATGTTGCAATGAAAACACTTGAAGCACCCCAGTTTACTGGACAGAGTCACCTGTTTTTTAGCATATTTGGACCTAGGGTCCGCTTGAATCAGGAGGCTGCGTAAGGCATTGCTTTGTTTGTGTACATGCAGTGGTCTGTTTTTGGCAGCCTGTGTAGAAGCAGGATGTCGTCTAAATAATGGAAAACCCTAATTCCTTGCAGTCTGGCAAGAGCGATGAGTGGAAGCAGGAGCTTGGTGAAGGTGCGAGGTGCGATGGAGATGCCGAAAGGAAGGCACATGAATTGGAAGTGTGAGCCCATGATAGCGAAGCGTAGGTATCTCTGGAACCTGGCGTGGACAAGGATGTGGAATTAGGCATCCGAGAGATCCACTGAGGTCATCCAATCTCGCAGACGAATGGAGGGCAGAATGGACTGAAGAGATTCCATTCGGAAGGAGGATACCCTTATGCACTTGTTGAGGTCCTTCAAATCCAGAATGGGTCGTAAGTCACCTGTTTTCTTCTTGACCAAAAACATGGGAGAGTAGAACCCTGAGTAGCGTTCCTCTAGAGGGATCTCTGTGATTGCGCCTTTTTCTATTAAGATAAGAATGTATTCTGCATTGGGTCTGGACGATGGGATGTATGTAGGGACGAATCTGTTTCCAGGAGGCTTCATCTTAAAAGACCATCTGTGACCCCGGGACACAGTTGATATTACCCAGGGATTGTGGACAATGTTCCGCCATTCCGTGGTGAAAGACTGAAGACGTGCTCCCACCGGACCCCTGGGGGGGGGCGCCGACCGTCAAAAGGTCTTCTTGGGTGGCTAAGATCCAGAAGGTCTTAGTTATTGAGTCCTCAGTTAAATTTTTGGCTCCATGGTGCTACACACCAAAATGTCTTCACACCCTATTCAACCCTCTAGACCAGCCACGTGCTGGAGACAATGGGGTGCTACTGCTTCATACTCTCCTATCTGGTGGACTTGTCCTAAGATCAAGAACTTTTGGAATCAAGTCATCCATTATATATATCTCGTTACAAATACTAATTTTTTACTTGACCCAATTGTGTTAGCTACATTGCTCCCCACTGCTGATAAATTCCTATAAATGATCCCATTCCATAAATGATCGTTCAAGTAGCTTTGAGGCAATTTGGTAAACTTGGCTCAAGTTTAAGGAATTGTCTCTTTAAATGCAGATAGTAAATTGACCCTACCTCAGTGATGTGATGTGTAACCGATCGGTTTGTCATTGCTTAGAAGTCCGTATCCAACTCTATTAACCTGTCTATTTCTATCCTTTTATCTCCCTCAAACTTTTTCTTTGTTTGTTCTTCTTTCCTCCTCCCCCCCCCCCCTCATCTTCCATTTTTCCTTTACCTTGATAAGCTTTCAATTGATACTTTTGACCCTGGACCTGTTCACGGTCGTAGAATGGAATAATTAGCGACTCAGCTGATAAAACCTTTACTGTCTTACACTTGATTTGACTGTGTCAATTGTATCGACTATTACTCCAATTGCTGGAATTGTTTGTTTTACATTTTTGTATTTGAAAATCTTTAATGAATATTAAATAATGAAGAAAAAAAAGAATAGGCTTTTACAATAGATTTTTATTGTCAATCTAAGAATGTTGAAAATAACTAAACATTGGCCAGTACATAAAAAGATGTGATTTTGAGCTCTCATTTACCAGATAAAGCATTTATGATAGGTAAAAAAAAAGCTTTATCTTTGTGGTATACATTAGCTCCAAATGTTATGAACCCCTTTACTAGTTGGAATGTACATTTTTAATGATAAAGTTACTTTTGCTTGTAAACAATTTGTGGCATCTACTGTAAGTTATGTATGCCGTACCCAGTGGCGTAACCAGAGTTCTGGGCGCCCGGGGCAGACATTTTTTCGCCCCCCCCATTATATAAACAACCACTGGAACTGTACCCTGCACCTCCCCCCCACACACACATGTTTTTATTTTAATTTTTTTAAATTTTAATATTTTATTTTTTTTGAAACTTTCATTTTTTTAAATCAATTTTTATTTATTAATTTTTTTATTAAATATTTTTATTTTTTACTTTACTTTTAGGGGCTTCGGGGAAATATTGGGGGTCTAAACAGACCCCTGA
This sequence comes from Nanorana parkeri, assembly GCF_000935625.1. Taxonomy (NCBI): domain Eukaryota; kingdom Metazoa; phylum Chordata; class Amphibia; order Anura; family Dicroglossidae; genus Nanorana; species Nanorana parkeri. Next base: position 54,887 of record NW_017308736.1, on the reverse strand, counting down.
TATTTCCCTTTAAAAATAGAAAAAGAGATTGAGGACACTGCTGCACCCCCGGTTGTTACGCCACTGGCCGTACCTCTTAGGAAAGTATTTTTTTCTCTTACTCTAATAGACTTGAGGGGAAGCATTTTATTTCATGCATCACCAGATGTTTCCTGTTTTTGATTCAATGCCCCGCAGGTATCAATACATTTGTAGGATGATAAAACCTTAGTGGTGAGGATCCATGAATACTTGTGTAATTTAAAGAAAGGATTAAAAACACATTATTTATACATACATTTTAGAAAATATCATATTTGGGATCCCACAAGTATTAGGTGTATTGGAATTTACAGGGTTTAAAAATGATAAGGAGGTGGTGATCTTACTAAAGCTATTTCACAATTAAAACAAAATGGATCTTTTTATTGGACAGTTGACAGATGGTAGATGTGAACTCTAGGTTTGACTTCGGCAACAGAGAGGGTATTGGTAAGCCATGTTTTTGCAATAATGCACTTAGCCACTGACAACCTGGAGTATGAGCTTTACAAGGGAGCTTTGCAAGGGAGAAAATCTGGGTGGCTTGACATTAAGGAGAGCTTCTGGGGGATTGAGGGGTACATGAATGCCCATTAACACCACAAGCACTCTGTAAACTTTGTCCAAACAATTTGTATAATGCAGCCTGTCCACCACACATGCAGAAAGGTACTTTTGCCAGAGCATCCTCAAAAATGTCTACCACCACATGTCCTGGGACAAAGTGGCTGATTTAAAAAAAATCATGTTCATACTATACCTACAACAGAAAAGAACCTATATTATCATGCACAAACTGGTGTGTCGTGAAGAAAAAGATAAACGCTTAAGTTTTAAAGTTTTGTTTTTAAGTGTCGTAGTACCACACACAAATGTTAATTGATGCACTTTCTTACATAATTGTTCTTATGCATGTTTGTTTTCTTGCACGTATCAGTTAGTTAATTCTCAGTCATGATTAAGTTCTCTTGCATTTTCTTTGTAAAATGTTATCTCTAAGCCTGATGAAGGGGACCCTGCAAGGCCCCGAAAGCGCTTGCCAATGAGATACAGCTATTGGCAATAAAATATTTTGCTTTTTCAACTTATGGTGACATTTTTCTATTGTTCATGTGTGCCGGTGCCATCCGCAGTCATTTCGAGCACCCATCTTCATCAAGTGGGAATCCCGGTAAGGAGTGCGGTATGGTTCCTGTTTCTGTTTCTTTGTAAAATGGTCTGCCTTTTTAAAATGAACTACTATATTGTGGATGGCAGCTCATTATTCCCTATAGGCTATGCTATCTTAATACAAGCTTTATACCAGTTTACTTGGGAACTAGCCCACTATGCCCTCTACACCCCTAATCATGAGGACATTAAGGCATAAAAAGCATAACAAATGGGGGCTATTTAGGTGCATATATAAGTATATTAAACTATTTGTTTATTGATTTACCATTAAAATATAAACTATAACATAACACAATGCAATTCAGTTAAAATACTGTGTAAGCTATCAATTGGAGCTTACACAGTATTTTAACTTAATTTTATTGTGTTATTTTATAGTTTATATTTTAATAGTAAATCAATAAACATATAGTTTCATAAATGTACAGTCATGGCCAAAAATATTGGCACCCCTCCATTTCTGTCAGATTTCTAAATTTCTGCATTTCTGTTACCACTTGGCTTAGAAAATTGTTGCAGTTACAAATGTTTAGGCATTTACATATTTATTTATTTTGGTTGTATGGGTATGACACAAAAAAGTGGAGAAAAAAAAGCCAAATCTGACACAATCCACGCAAAACTCCTACAAAACACTTTCACACTCCAAATTGCAAGAAATAGCTGCATTCCAAGGTTTTGTGGAAAAGTCCATCACCAGAGATCTAAATGTTCCTGTGTCCACTGTGCGCAACATTGTCAAGAAGTTTACAGCCCATGGCACTCTAGCTAATTTTCCCTGGACGAGGACGAAAGAGAACAATTAATCAAAGACTGCAATGAAGGATTGTTGGAATGGTGGATAAGGACCCTCAATCAACTTCCAGACAAATTCAAGCTGACCTTTAGGCACAGGGTACAACCGTGTCAGCTCGTACTATACGTCACCATCTGAATAAAAAGGGACACTATGGTAGGGGACCCAGGAGGACCCCACTGCTGACACAGAAACATAAAAAAGCCATATTGGAGTTTGACAAAACTTAACTGAGGATGTCAAAATCCTTTTGGGAGAATGTGCTGTGGACAGGTGAAAGAAAATTATAGCTTTTTGGTAAAGCTCATCATTCTACTGTTTTCAGAAAAAGGAATGAGGCCTTTAACCACCTGCTGTCCCGCCGTTGTAATTAAACGGCCGGACAGCGGCTTCTTGAGAGCGGGTGGGCGTCTTTAGACGTCCCATCCCTCCCCGCCCGTGCCCACCGCTAGGCGGCAGGCACGAGCGGGAAGTTGGCTTTGAATTTAAACAGCCAGCAATGGCTGTTTACATACAAGCGTTCGGGCGTCTGTAGAGACACCCGATCGCTTGTAATATGCAGGTGTGCGCCCCCCTCCTCCGCAGCCGCCGATCCCGAGCTCCGGCACAGCAGCTCTGCCGCCAGAGATCAAACAGAGCTCAGTACACGAGCTCCGTTTGATCTCCTCTTCGGAATGCAGGCAGTGATGTGTATTACATCACTTCCTGTATTCCTCTGTCACTCTCCGGTACAGAAACCGGAGAGAAGCTGGTGAAGCAGGTCTCTGCTTCATCAGCTTCTCTAGGGGTCCCAAGGTGATATTAGGGGTCTTAAAGACCCCTGATGTCTCCATAAAGAGGACCTGTCACTTCAAATTGGCTGTCACATAGGGAGCTTGCTTGCTCCCTATGTGATAGCAATAAAGTTCAGTGAAAAAAAAGGTTTAAAAATAAAGTTACAAAAAAAAAACTTAAAAGTCACATATCAAAGCAATAAAAAAATGAAAGTCCCCAGCCCACACATGCACACGCAAACATGCTTCGAGTCTGCCTAAGTGCGAAAACGACGATTACATCCATTGCACCACACATGTTACATATCGCCGCAAACGTCGGAGTGAGAGCAATAATTCTAGGACCATCAAGCACTGATAACACTAAACTGATGAGCAGTAAAAGCTTTTAAAGCGTCGGCTGTGGTGAATTTTGAGTATGGTAGTTTTTTGCGATGTAGCGGGTGCGCACAATTTTAAAGCTTGACATGTTTGGTGTCTATTTACCTGACATGACCCCATCTTTTATATTTTACCAAAATATTTGGTAATAATAAATGTTTTATAACATAACGTAGGGATAAAATGTTTTTTTCAACATTTTCGGTACTTTTTTCATTATATAGTTAAAAAAACGGTAGTGGTGATTAAATACCACCAAAAGAAAGCTCTATCTGTCCCCAAAAAATTG
>NW_017308736.1:36318-50964 GCF_000935625.1 Nanorana parkeri | reverse complement strand
ATTTTTTTATTAAATATTTTTATTTTTTACTTTACTTTTAGGGGCTTCGGGGAAATATTGGGGGTCTAAACAGACCCCTGATATTTCCCTTTAAAAATAGAAAAAGAGATTGAGGACACTGCTGCACCCCCGGTTGTTACGCCACTGGCCGTACCTCTTAGGAAAGTATTTTTTTCTCTTACTCTAATAGACTTGAGGGGAAGCATTTTATTTCATGCATCACCAGATGTTTCCTGTTTTTGATTCAATGCCCCGCAGGTATCAATACATTTGTAGGATGATAAAACCTTAGTGGTGAGGATCCATGAATACTTGTGTAATTTAAAGAAAGGATTAAAAACACATTATTTATACATACATTTTAGAAAATATCATATTTGGGATCCCACAAGTATTAGGTGTATTGGAATTTACAGGGTTTAAAAATGATAAGGAGGTGGTGATCTTACTAAAGCTATTTCACAATTAAAACAAAATGGATCTTTTTATTGGACAGTTGACAGATGGTAGATGTGAACTCTAGGTTTGACTTCGGCAACAGAGAGGGTATTGGTAAGCCATGTTTTTGCAATAATGCACTTAGCCACTGACAACCTGGAGTATGAGCTTTACAAGGGAGCTTTGCAAGGGAGAAAATCTGGGTGGCTTGACATTAAGGAGAGCTTCTGGGGGATTGAGGGGTACATGAATGCCCATTAACACCACAAGCACTCTGTAAACTTTGTCCAAACAATTTGTATAATGCAGCCTGTCCACCACACATGCAGAAAGGTACTTTTGCCAGAGCATCCTCAAAAATGTCTACCACCACATGTCCTGGGACAAAGTGGCTGATTTAAAAAAAATCATGTTCATACTATACCTACAACAGAAAAGAACCTATATTATCATGCACAAACTGGTGTGTCGTGAAGAAAAAGATAAACGCTTAAGTTTTAAAGTTTTGTTTTTAAGTGTCGTAGTACCACACACAAATGTTAATTGATGCACTTTCTTACATAATTGTTCTTATGCATGTTTGTTTTCTTGCACGTATCAGTTAGTTAATTCTCAGTCATGATTAAGTTCTCTTGCATTTTCTTTGTAAAATGTTATCTCTAAGCCTGATGAAGGGGACCCTGCAAGGCCCCGAAAGCGCTTGCCAATGAGATACAGCTATTGGCAATAAAATATTTTGCTTTTTCAACTTATGGTGACATTTTTCTATTGTTCATGTGTGCCGGTGCCATCCGCAGTCATTTCGAGCACCCATCTTCATCAAGTGGGAATCCCGGTAAGGAGTGCGGTATGGTTCCTGTTTCTGTTTCTTTGTAAAATGGTCTGCCTTTTTAAAATGAACTACTATATTGTGGATGGCAGCTCATTATTCCCTATAGGCTATGCTATCTTAATACAAGCTTTATACCAGTTTACTTGGGAACTAGCCCACTATGCCCTCTACACCCCTAATCATGAGGACATTAAGGCATAAAAAGCATAACAAATGGGGGCTATTTAGGTGCATATATAAGTATATTAAACTATTTGTTTATTGATTTACCATTAAAATATAAACTATAACATAACACAATGCAATTCAGTTAAAATACTGTGTAAGCTATCAATTGGAGCTTACACAGTATTTTAACTTAATTTTATTGTGTTATTTTATAGTTTATATTTTAATAGTAAATCAATAAACATATAGTTTCATAAATGTACAGTCATGGCCAAAAATATTGGCACCCCTCCATTTCTGTCAGATTTCTAAATTTCTGCATTTCTGTTACCACTTGGCTTAGAAAATTGTTGCAGTTACAAATGTTTAGGCATTTACATATTTATTTATTTTGGTTGTATGGGTATGACACAAAAAAGTGGAGAAAAAAAAGCCAAATCTGACACAATCCACGCAAAACTCCTACAAAACACTTTCACACTCCAAATTGCAAGAAATAGCTGCATTCCAAGGTTTTGTGGAAAAGTCCATCACCAGAGATCTAAATGTTCCTGTGTCCACTGTGCGCAACATTGTCAAGAAGTTTACAGCCCATGGCACTCTAGCTAATTTTCCCTGGACGAGGACGAAAGAGAACAATTAATCAAAGACTGCAATGAAGGATTGTTGGAATGGTGGATAAGGACCCTCAATCAACTTCCAGACAAATTCAAGCTGACCTTTAGGCACAGGGTACAACCGTGTCAGCTCGTACTATACGTCACCATCTGAATAAAAAGGGACACTATGGTAGGGGACCCAGGAGGACCCCACTGCTGACACAGAAACATAAAAAAGCCATATTGGAGTTTGACAAAACTTAACTGAGGATGTCAAAATCCTTTTGGGAGAATGTGCTGTGGACAGGTGAAAGAAAATTATAGCTTTTTGGTAAAGCTCATCATTCTACTGTTTTCAGAAAAAGGAATGAGGCCTTTAACCACCTGCTGTCCCGCCGTTGTAATTAAACGGCCGGACAGCGGCTTCTTGAGAGCGGGTGGGCGTCTTTAGACGTCCCATCCCTCCCCGCCCGTGCCCACCGCTAGGCGGCAGGCACGAGCGGGAAGTTGGCTTTGAATTTAAACAGCCAGCAATGGCTGTTTACATACAAGCGTTCGGGCGTCTGTAGAGACACCCGATCGCTTGTAATATGCAGGTGTGCGCCCCCCTCCTCCGCAGCCGCCGATCCCGAGCTCCGGCACAGCAGCTCTGCCGCCAGAGATCAAACAGAGCTCAGTACACGAGCTCCGTTTGATCTCCTCTTCGGAATGCAGGCAGTGATGTGTATTACATCACTTCCTGTATTCCTCTGTCACTCTCCGGTACAGAAACCGGAGAGAAGCTGGTGAAGCAGGTCTCTGCTTCATCAGCTTCTCTAGGGGTCCCAAGGTGATATTAGGGGTCTTAAAGACCCCTGATGTCTCCATAAAGAGGACCTGTCACTTCAAATTGGCTGTCACATAGGGAGCTTGCTTGCTCCCTATGTGATAGCAATAAAGTTCAGTGAAAAAAAAGGTTTAAAAATAAAGTTACAAAAAAAAAACTTAAAAGTCACATATCAAAGCAATAAAAAAATGAAAGTCCCCAGCCCACACATGCACACGCAAACATGCTTCGAGTCTGCCTAAGTGCGAAAACGACGATTACATCCATTGCACCACACATGTTACATATCGCCGCAAACGTCGGAGTGAGAGCAATAATTCTAGGACCATCAAGCACTGATAACACTAAACTGATGAGCAGTAAAAGCTTTTAAAGCGTCGGCTGTGGTGAATTTTGAGTATGGTAGTTTTTTGCGATGTAGCGGGTGCGCACAATTTTAAAGCTTGACATGTTTGGTGTCTATTTACCTGACATGACCCCATCTTTTATATTTTACCAAAATATTTGGTAATAATAAATGTTTTATAACATAACGTAGGGATAAAATGTTTTTTTCAACATTTTCGGTACTTTTTTCATTATATAGTTAAAAAAACGGTAGTGGTGATTAAATACCACCAAAAGAAAGCTCTATCTGTCCCCAAAAAATTGTATAAAAATTAATTTCAGTACAGTGTTGCATGATGGAATAAATGTCAGTCAAAGTACTGCAGCACACTGAAAAATGGCCTGGACAGGAAGGGGATATAAACACCCTGGCTCAGCAAGTGGTTAAAGAAAAAAAAGAAGTCCCTAGTGGAGGTTCACTGAGGTTTTGGGGTTGCTTTGTCTTGACTGTGTGCATGGCATTATGAAATCTGAAGACTACCAAAGAATTCTGGGGTGCAATGTAGGGCTCAGTGTCAGAAAGTTGGGTCTCCCTTAGAGGTCATGGGTCTTACAGCAGCACAATGACCCAAAGCACACGTCAAGAAGCACCCAGAAATGGTTTCAGACAAAGTGATGGAGAGTAATGGACTGGCCAGCAATGAGTCCAGATCTGAATTCCATGAGCACCTGTGGAGAGACCACAAAACAGCAGTTGGGAAAAGGAACCCTTCCAATCTGAGAGACCTGGAGCAGTTGACAAAAGAAGATTGGTCCACAATTCCTATAAAGAGGTGTAAGAAACTCATTGATGGTTACAGGAAGCAATTGATTTCAGTTATTTTTTCCAAGGGCTGTGCTACTAAATATTAATTGAGGGTACCAATAATTTTGTCCAGTCCATTTCTGGAGTTTTGCGTGGAATGTGTCAGATTTGGCTTTTTTTTCTCCACTTTTTTGTGTCATACCAATACAAACAAAAGAAATAAACATGAGAATGGCAACATTAACATTTGTAATTGCAAACATTTTCTGCGCAAAGTGGTGCATTATCTGACAGAAATGCAGGGGTGCCAATATTTTTGCCCATGACTGTATATGTGCACCTAAAAAGTCCAATTTGTTATGCTTTTTATGCCTTTATACCAGCTTATAAGGTAGCAGCGTGTTCAAGATACTTGATCATGATGACATTGCTGGAGAATGTAATATTTAATGATGTATGATCTTATGGGACGTGGTATTGTTCCTAAATGTTGGATTGTGTGTGTAATTTTTTTAAATAATCAAGTCGCTGAGAGTGTCCATGTCTTTATTGTTTTAATGAAGGGGTGATTATGACACCTGTACTAATTTACCTAAGTTTGGAGACATTTTACATTTTGCCATGTGTTCCCTGTAACACCCCACATCCCCCTTGACTTACAGAATGTGTGTGGAAGTACCTTTTCTCTTCAACTTAGGGCCAAGATGCCATTTAAGGGGAAAGGGGACTTAGTGGAGCCAGTTTCCCCACAACGTTCACATACATTTGGCCTGGATTGGTCACAGAAAGGGGAGGTGGGGCAGATAGCATACTTGCTTCCATTGCTTTCTTCGCCACCCAAGCTGCATGCCTGGGTTATGTGCTTTTTTTATGTGTGAGGAAAATGGTAGGTGTTTAATTTTTTTTAGGGATTTAGGGAAAGGAATTTTGGTATAAAAATATTACTGTAACAGCACACAAATTAGAGGCACATTTCCTGTGCATGTTACATGGGTTCTCTTGAATGTTCCCAATCCAGCTGGCTGAAAAGACCCTTTCCTTGATAATTCTTTTAGGCTTAATCTGGTTTCTAACATACATTCACACTAAATTCTGTGTATGTGTGTTTTACAAGGCTATACATGAATGACAGTATTACTGTCGAAAACAACGACAAACATTATAATATACTGTATATATTGCAGAGCCTGTCACAGAGAGATCTTTGTGATCTCACCACTGGCTCAGGGACTAAAACCACGGTGCCTACTGTTGCGGTTTTGGTATTGTGCTCTGGGTGATTAGGGTGTGCCCAGGCACCCCCAGCACACCCTGTGTGCACGCTTATGGAGAGGGGGAAATTAGAGGACCCACTCAGGTGTCTATGTTAAAAGTCAAAAGGGTTTTAAACTATCCCAAATGCTGATTAACCACTTAGACTGACATGTTAGACATTTCCCAACCACTCACCAGTCAGCCTACAATAACAATTTACACTGTCTAACTATTAGGGTTAAAAACAGAGATTTTGGTTGCACAACGCCCCTCTGTGTATTGTCATCCTAACTCTAATCTATGAGAGCCTTTATCTTGGAGCATATATAGCAAAGGATGAATTGTGTGCAGATTTGCCAGAAGGTAGCCCAATCCACCTAGCCCAATCCACCTTAAAGTCACAGGGACACAGCAGAAGCCCCGCACATTACAATGGCTGATGAAGCCCCTAGTGTATTCTCACACCAAATCCAACAATTGAAATAAATGGCAAACGCACTCGGCAATTCATAACTAGCTTAAAGTAAGGTGCACATGGATGGGATTTACACAATTACAATATACAAAATACAATTTACACAATACATTACACAATTTCCCAGCACACTCACCAGCCAGCCTGCAACAAAATTTACACTGTCTAACTATTAGGATTCAAAACAGGTTTTGGTTGCACAGTGAGGCGTGGTAGCAATGGAAGCAGTCTTTAATTCAGAGGCCAGGTTTTAAGGGACAGTAGGGACAACAGTAATGTGTTCCTTTCTGCTGACTTATGAATTACATCTGAATTGTACATGGTCAATTGGAAAAGGTAGAAAGAACCTTTTTTGCACCTGTAAACTGATGTTCGGGTTGCCAGATGGGGCTGCATCATCTGGTCATTGAAATCCATACCACTCACATGTAGATTATATTCATGGATGCAGAGAGTTTTTGGGGGACAGACCAGCACTTCCCTGAATTTCCTCTGAGGTATCTGAGTGGATAGATGAAAGGAACTAAATGTCCTGTTTGTCCTTCTATTTCAGGGCTACAAGTTCCTCATTCCTCACTCTTGCTGACTCCCCTTTTTAGCTTCCTGTGCACAAGATTTTGAGGAAATCCTTTGTGATTTAGTTGCATTATACCAAAGGCTCTGTCTTGCTTGAGGAAGAGGTGCTTGAATAGTAGCACACTGGTATGAAAACTGTCCACATAGAGGTGGTATCCCTGATGGAATAAGGGTGACAAATGGTCCCACAGAGTCCTTCTGCTGCTTCTTATGTAAAATGGGCATGCAGGGGGCTCTAGTTGTCTGTCTTTCCCTTCATACACAAATAAATCATATGTAGCCTGTGCCTCTCTCACAAAGCTTGTACAATTTCTCCCTATGCTTGGTGTGTTTACTGGTGAGTTTTTCTAATAAATCTACCTGTGAAATGTATGAGGGACTCATCAATGCAGATTTTTTGCAGGTGGTATATATTACAGGAAATTTGGTGGAAAAAAATTAATGAGCAGCCAAATTTTTTGGAGCCTATCATATGTGGGGGTCACTTTTGTAACAGGTTCATACTCTGAATCAGAATCTGTCTGTGGGTTCTCTCAGAACATTGGTTGGGGCTCTAACAGTACCTAATGACACCATACTGGTATTTCTGGCATACAGAACACTGGTTGGGGCTTTAACAGAACAAACTGAAACCACACTGGTACTTCTGGAAATCTTGACGCTGGTTGTTGCTGCTGTAATGGTACCTGATGACACTGTACTGGTACTGTTGGTAATCAGGACAGTGGCTGTAACGGTATCTGCTGGAATCTACCACTACTGATGGCAATCAGAACACTGGTTGGGGCAGTAACGGTACCTGATAACACCTTACTGGTATTGCTGGCAATCAGAACAAGAGTTGGGGCTGTATTGGTACCTACTGACACCGTACTGGTACTTCTGACAATCATAACATTGGTTGTGGCTGTAACTGTACCTGATGACACCGTACTGGTACTGCTTGCAATCAGAACACTGATTGGGGCTGGCACTGGTACTGTGTGGCACTTATACTGGCATTGCTGGCAATCAGACTCTGACCTCGGCTGGCAGGCTGGCATTACTACTGTATGACAATTGTACAGCTGGCAATTAAATGCTGATTTGGGCTGGCAGGCTGGCACTGTGGCAATCAAGTGTTCATTTCAGCTGGCAGGCTGGTACTGGTACTGTGTTGCGATCAGACGCTGCTTGGGGCTCAGAAATCTCACTGGGAGGCTCTAAATATCTGATAAATGATTGATGTTAAAAACTCTCCCTCTTCTCTCACATGTGAACAGTATGTGAGAGAAAATGGAGATAAGCTGTACTCTGCAGCCATTGTTTACATTTACAGGTTAGACCCTGAATAAATAGAGAAGCTTAGGAAGTTACATCATCCTAATCACTGCTATTCTCCCCAACTAGGATAGGGGGAATTCACTCCAAGCTTTCAAATGTTTGGTAAACACCATGGGGTAGTTCGCCTCATGGAGTGTAGAGTAAAAAGTTGTAAAGTAGACACCTAGGTAGTGAAGGCACAAGGTCTCCCAATGGAATGGGAACTGTGATTGCACAATCTGTGCCTCAAGAGTAGGCAATGTAATAAGTATTTTAGACTTACTGGTATAAAAATTAAGTTCCAAGAGTTCACCAAAAGTCTGTAAAAGCCCCAAGAGCTTGGAAAAGGAGACAAGGGGAGTAAACATAACAATAACAATGTCATCCACAAACAAACTCAGTTAGTGCTGGTGTCCCACCACTGAGATACCAGAGATATCATGGTGTTCACAGATTGGTTGAGCAAGAAGCTCAATGGCCAATGCAAATAACAGGAGTTACAAGTGGCAACCTTGCCTCATCCCTCTCAGTGTTCAAAATGATTCAGACTCATTGCCTACATACTTAACAGATGCCATAGGGTGTGAATACAGGGCCGAGAACCTTGCACAAAATTCCAATCTGAAACCCCAGCGTCTTAATACATGAGAGATAAGGCCAGGAAAGAAAGGCAAACGCTTTCTTAATATCAAGTGGGAGAAGCTTTCATTAAGTGGTGTGCACAGTTTCCTGTCCATCTCAATTAGCAAGCATACTCTGCAAATGTTATCACCAGCCTGATGACAGGACATAAAACCAACCTGGTTCCTGTTGACTAACTCTCCTATGACCAGGTTTAGTCTAGGTTTAGTTTAGGTTTAGTTTAGGTTTAGTCTACCATTAGGGGAGAGATGTCTGGTGTATTGTTACAAGCTATATAGTAAAGTATAGTATTATGAATAGAACACCTGAAGGTTTCAGCAGTTAACAAAAGAGTCATTCAAATTCCATGTACGGTTTCCATGTATGGAGTCTGCACACATTGAGGATAGAGATAAGGTCACCCCCCGGTGATCTGAACCTGAAAATGGAACTATGTCAGATTCTGATACTAGAAAGAGATGCATTTTAGAGAAGGCATTATGGTGGTTGGAATAGAAGTTGTAGTCTCTTGACAATGGGTGCTTCTCAGGCCAACAGTCAACCGAGGCATATTGTGACAAGAGGACATAGAAAGCCCAAAAGCAGTCAGAAGAAGGAGCACTATGCGAGGTCTTGCAGGGTACTCTCTAAAATCAGATAGAAACCAAAGGAATCACATATTTCCTTGTGACATGTGAATTATGTGGAATGTTTGCACCTAGTTAGGACTCCCCTATGTTTAGAGTGGTCATTGGTAATGAACACTTGCGAGTATTGGGGATGAAACTATTCTGGTGATGAGGTAAGAGAAGAGTGACTCTTTTGGAGACACAACATGTCTGTTTTCAAAAATGTAGTTTATTAGGGGAATTAAACCCCTTAACATTAAGGGTCAAGAAACACAGATTCAGTGCTATGACAAGCAAGGATGAAAGTATATACCATATTGTTCAGTGAAGGTAGGAGTACCAAGGGTGCACAGGAACGTAGAACAGACAGGAAAAATAAAGGTGAAAGTAATAGAAAACAGAAAGGAACCAGAGTACAAAAGAACAATCAGAAATCTGTCTGACCACACATGTAAAGCACCCACCACCACTAAGGAGCAATAAAGCATGTTTGGACAGAGGAGAACCCCAGGAAGAGTTAAACAGTCTGCACATGGGGTGTGAAGGGTGGACACAGTGACTGCCCCTCCAGCAGAGCTGGGTATACAAAATAAGATCAATAATAGATTATAAATGAGACCATCAGGGATGTTTAGCAAACAGAGAATTAATGAGTCAAAATACTAAACAATAGGTAATAAAATTGCAAATACTCAGAGTGTAAGGCAATGAGGCCAATTGTAAGAAAATGTCATATTACATGCAAATGTTGCAAATCAGTGCACGTAGGACCTCCACATAGCATAGTAATCAAAGCAAATAGTTTAACCCTATAGATGGTGAGTTGTAAATACAGCAAAGTGCATGCACCCAGGTAGACAAAATATTTGAGTGCCCACACACAACTAACAAAGGGGTTGATTTACTAAATGCAACTAGGCTGTTCACTTTGCAAGGGAATTTGCACTAGCAGGGGAAGTTTCCCTTTAGCTTAGTGAATGTGGTGAAATGTAACTTTGTAAAGAATACCCAATCATGTGCATGGAAAATAAAAAGCAGCAGTTTTTCTTGAACATGATTGGGTGATAGAAGTCAGCAGAGTTTCCCCTCATTCACTAAAGGGCAGGCTTCCCCTGCTAAGTGCAAATCCCCTGTGAAGTGAATAGCCTAATTGACTTTAGTAAATCAACCTCAAGGTGTTATAGACCTTGTTATATCAGCATAGCAATATGTCATCAATTACAAGCAACAGACCAGTGCCTTGCAAGTAGCATGCATCAATCTAAGCAGGTGTAAAATAATCTGTTTCGTTTTTGTGCAGAAGGGAAGTCATACAATCAAAACCAACAAAAAATAGACAGCTAAGCGTGAGAAACATTATATATGTGTGTATGTATATACACAAACACACACACACACACATACATACTTACATACAAATAATATCAAAACATTTGTGAAAGGCAGGGTATTAATATACTATAAACACTTTAAAGAGAATAACTGTGGATTATTTAGATGTCTGATACTTTCCAAGACAAGGTATAGACTGTGTTCAGTGAATGGATCTTTGTTTTGTGAAAACAGGTCCATTCACGAACTACTATGGCAGGTGTAGCCAAACTCCGGCCCTCCAGCTGTGGTGAAACTACAAATCCCATGATGCATCTCTCTCCGGGAGTCATGTCTGTGGCTGTGAGAATCTTGCAATGCCTCATGGGATTTGTAGTTCCACCACAGCTGGAGGGCCGGAGTTTGGCTACCCCTATACTAGGGTGTAAATTGAGGACATTGGATTCATTCATCAATCAGTTCTACTTTTCATTTATAATCTAATGAATTAAATTTAATTTCTTTAATCAAAAAGTTCCATTCTAATAAAGTTCCATTCTAATAAATAATAATAAGGTGTACAGACATGTCCCAACATTAACACTATCAGAAACCCACCCAAACAATTTTGCTTGAAGTTCAACGTTAGTGTACCTCTAAAGTCTTTGGGAGGGCAAATCTTGTTATTTAATTTTTGCAATCTGTAGGTCTTTTCAGGCAAAACTTTGGGATTCACAAACTTTACAAATTGGTGTTTTTCAGAAAACCCATGGTAATGGTGAAGCTTAAGCTTCATTCCTATATATGAAGTAAATTTATGTTGTGCTATTTCCAATAGCCTTAGTGTTGATCTCTTATTTTTAGACATTCACCTGGTTTAACAGTTGTATTAATTGAGAGTTCCAACTTCCCTGTCTGCAGACCTATTCTGGAATACCAACTAGCTAATTATTAAAGGTAGACAATCACCATAGCCAGGAAAGAAATTTTCAGAAAATGTTAGGTAACACCAGCAAAGTCAGGGAACAGAAGCACATGCATTTTTCTTATTATTGGTGCTCCTTAAGATATACCATCTGATTTACAATTATACTTCTGACTCTTTAAATTTAATATAAACCTAATTTAGCACAATGCATTCTCTAAATAGTCACACTAATATTTAACAGTCATACAATCTTGTTGTAATACTAAACCTTGTTACAAATAAAACACATAAATGCAAATATAAATAGTTTCTTTATGATGTAATCTTTACCAGCAAACTAATGTAATCTGAACCTTAACAGTCTTTGTTTATCTGTTCCCTTAATGTAAATTATAGCTAGAATTGGTAAATCGGTTAAATATTTAATTTTGAAGTGCATTTACCAAAAATTACCAAAAGTATTTGTCATATTTTAAATAAAAAAATGAGACAATAAAAGCATAATGGATTTTTTACAAAGCAGTTCAAGTCTAGAAATACATTATTTTTCTGCGCCATTAAAACAATTTCTTATCTTACTTGGAAAGTGAATTTAGTGAAAATAATGCCAGGGCAGATTTTTTTCCAAAACAGAATAAAAATGTGGAATGTTTGCTAACATGTTCTATCCATATATCTTCATTGCCAGCATGTGATGTTGTCTAGTACAACTATAATCTATACTAAAACAAATAAAAATGCATTTTTAAGTTAAGTATTTCCAATATTTCATCCTAGTTTTGTGATTCTTCTCATGCCTGCAAATTTTCTTTCAACTGGAAGACTTGCTCAGTGGCATCAGTTTGTTAACACCGTCTGCTGAACACTGATGACTCCTGGTAATGAAAATGTATTGTTAAGTGAACTGTAGGGAGGTAGATAAGCTTGCAGCTAATGCATTCTCAAAGCTCCACTGTATGAAGAAAGTATGTGAAAAGTAAAAGCAATAATAAAAAATTGAAAAGACTTTAAGTGCTATCATTATTACTATGTGCATTTTTTTATCTGCCCTTTCAAAAAGCCTCTTCTTCAGTTTTGTAGGAAACAAAGCAGTGAAAGCTACATATGGTATATTCATATTGGCATCCTACTGAAGTCATGGGTTTTAGTATCTTCTTGCTTGTTATTAAAGGAACTATTTACCTAGACAACAGCAAAATCACGAAAATTCCCCAGGAGGAGATCCCACCATGATTACAAAATATAGAACAATTAAATCATAAAAATTGAATTTATTTCTATATATTTAAAACATTGCATACGTATCAAAAAACATACAAACATGTAAAACACATATAATCACGGCTAATTAATAGAAAAATATGTAGATATTCATTTGCGTATATGAATATGGTGAGGTTCGCCCTGGAATGCTATTTATATCTGTGCACCGTGGTATTGGATATCAGGAGGATATCTCTGGGTTGGGAAGTGTTGAACATAGAAGAATGAGAAGTATTTGTCTCCCAAAGTTCAAAAAATTCAAAAAATCAATAATGGAGAGTAAACATACACGTGTATGGAAAAAGTAAAAAGGATATAGGAAAAATATGTATGAGAAAAATATATGAGTCTGGAAAATAGAAATTTTCACTTGAATGAAAAAATATTATTCACCCCCCACCGGGGCTTCGTCAGAAAGGGCCCCGGTGGGGGGTGAAAACGCCCTTTCTGACTAAGCCCCGGTGGGGGGTGAAACGCGTCTAAGGTGTGGGCTAGGTGTTTGTGCTTGACTGCCTCGGCCCAGGCCGCCCTTCTTTTTTGCTATTTATTTATTTTTGATCTGCAATACCACTTTATTTTACACACCATATTGGAGACTTACAAAATTCCAATCCGGAGATAGAATAGCACTCAAATCATCCATGGAGTTTGGATAAAGGATAAAGGAACTACTTTGAGATATCATTGTCCTAATCCAGGAGACTCTTCTTCAATCTGGACACAGCCGTCAAAACACACTGGAGCATATGTTTAGTTAAGGCAACTATATCCATAGCGGATTAGAAAAGCTGAGATATAGCTACTCTATCTCCTGAAACTAGTGCATTTATAGCGGGTCCACGGCCTACCGTTGGCGATAACATCTCGGATTCTATTATATGACCGATTAACAACATAAGATAACACTGGAGGATATGCACCCTTGATCCAGCTAGGAATATCTCCTCCTTTTTCTTTTGCCCGGGACACAACCACCTAACAGCCCAGACCAAACGTTCAGTGATGGCTATTTCTCAACAACGGAACAACAAAAAATAAAGCCGAGATGAAGCTAAATATCTCCTGAACTGTTTCATATCTACAACTGGGCTATACACACCTATGGCTAACATTGTCCCGATCTCCTGAGCCTGACCTACAAGTAGAAAATACAGTGAGTGCAAATAATATTTTTTTTCATTCAAGTGAAAATTTCTCTTTTCCTGACTTTTCCTATATCCATTTTACTTTTTCCATGCACGTGTATGTTTAATCTCCATTATTGATTTGTTTGACTTTGGGAGAGGAATACTTCTCATTCTCCTATGTTCAACACTTCCCAACCCAGAGATAGCCTCCTGATATCCGATACCATGGTGCACAGATACAAATAGCATTCCAGGGCGAACCTCACCATATTCATATACGCAAATGAATATCCACATATTTTTCTATTAATTAGCCGTGAGCAGTCAATTTTATGTGTTTGTATGTTTTTTGATACGTATGCAATAGTTTAAATATATAGAAATAAATTCAATTTTTATGATTTACTTGTTCTATATTTTGTAATTATGGTGGGATCCCCTCCTGGGGAATTTAGTAAAACTATTGATTTTGTTACTGATTATATACATCCTATACCTTCCTTTCCCATCTTTAGATATTACCAAGACAATACTCTACAAACAACAGTAGGTAGGTAGGTATATTAAAAAATGATTCAAAAACACTTAAAAATTTAATCATACTTTACCTTGGCTTTATGTATATTGTAGAGTGCTTTTAGAATTGTGGAGTTTTAAACTTAAACAATCTTACCAGGGGTGTAACTAGAAATCCCAAGGCCCCATAGCAACATTTTGTATGGGGCCCCATGATTGCTAGTTATGCCACTTGCAGAGCCCACCTGATACACCAAACAGCCCACCTGAGAGTGACCCTGCAGAGCCCACCATAGACTCTCTATAGTGGGCTCTGCAGGGTCTCAGATGGGCTGCACACCTCTTACCTGTCAACCCTGTCTGCCTCCGTGGTCGCCGGGCCCGCCTCTTCTTCTGTCCCCGGGCCCCGCCTCCTCTTCTATCAATGGGCCCCGCCTCCTCTTCTATCAATGGGCCCTGCCACCTCTTACATCACTGGCCCCACCAGCTCTTAGGTTTCTGGCCAGTGATGTAAGAGGAGGTGGTGTTGCTCTTAGGCGGGCCCCACCTCCTCCTTCACTGCGAACGCTGGCCTCTTCTGCTGTAGCTGCTGGCTGTCACTGACACAGCTCAGCAGCGGCTGTGAGGGGAAACGCCGCTGCTGAGCTGT